>NW_025366546.1:0-7751 GCF_016433145.1 Gracilinanus agilis | reverse complement strand
GTATATATATATATATATATGAATACTTTGGTCAATACCATTTCCCCCCATATCTTCCAAAATTTCAAGGCAAAGTCAACTCTCCTCTTTCATGCATCTTCAGTCTCTCCCTAAAGATTAACTCCTTCCCATTTGCATAGTCAGTCAACAAAATTTTCTTAAGCACCTACAAAGTGTCAGGTACCAGGCTAAGCTTGTAGGATACAAAAAAGAGGTAAAAGACAGTCCCTAATCTCAAGGAGCTCACAATTATAAAGCAAAGAAATATGTACAAAAATGCTCTAGATAGGATAAGTAGGAAATAATATTATCAAATTTTGTTATTTTTAAAAAAACGTCTAAAATATTCTAAAAAAATCTTCCTTTTATCTTTCTATCCCATTCATTTGCCCATTTCCTCTTCATGGCTAATTTTTTGAAAATGCTTTTCCTTTGTTCCTCAGTCTTTGAAGTAAAAATGCTGAGTGAAATTTGTTTTGGAACAGGACAGAAGACTAGTCAACAGATAATGTTCTATAAGAGTTCTAAGGCTTTTAAATCACCAAACCAATAACCAAATGTGATTTCAAGGGAAGAACAATGATAATGTGTGTAACCCATCTCCTGACAGCAGTGATAGATCATTTTACCAGCACCATTTAGTTAATAACTGTGTATTGGTTTCAAGGCAGAAGAGCAAGAAGGGCTAGGCAATGGATGTTAAGAGACTTGCCCAGGGTCACACAGCTAGGAAGAGTCTGGGACCACATTGGAACCCAGAACCTGCCATCTCCAGGCCTGGCCTTCTATACATCGAGCCACCTTGCTTTGCCTGCCCCTCCCCCATTAATTAGTATTACTATGTTTTCTTTAACATTTGTAGGCACTATATCAGGCCAGAAAGGAGAGTGGCTGCTACCAGATAAGTACAGATGAGGAAAACATATAATTTTGGACACAGTTAATGAGGGAATTTATTTTGCTTGACTATGTGTGTTAAAAGGGTTTGGTTTTCCTTTATTCTTTTATTCTATGGAGCAAAAGGGTAATGAAAGATGGAAAGAAGAGAAAATAAATATTTGTTCACTGAAATTTTTTTAATTAAAAAACTATTTACATCAACAACAGAATTTTTTTAAAACTCTTACCTTACATCTTGGAATCAAGATGTATTGGCTCCAAAGCAGAAGAGTGGTAAGGGCTAGGCAATGGGGGTCAAGTGACTTGCCCAGGGTCACACAGCTAGTAAGTGTCTGAGGCCAGATTGGAACTCTGGTTCTGATCTGGCCCTCTATCCACTAAGCTACCTTGCTGCCCTACCAAGAATATATTTATTTGAATGTTTTTCTTAGTGTCATCAAAGTAACTCATGTTTGGAGCTGGAAGGTACCTTAAAGGTCATCCAACCCAAATTCTTCATTTTACAAAATAAGGTCCAAGGAAATAAAATTATTTACTCAAGGTCATGGAACTAGTTAAGTAGCAGAGCATAGCTATGAACTGAGGTCCTTTAACTCTAAATGCAGCATTCTCTTCACTGTATAATAAAACCTTGCAAAATTATATCAAAACTTGCCAAAATATTACCCTAATGACATTTATGAATTCATAGTCTTTTGAAAATGTTGAAATATATTTTTTTCTATTTTCATTGGTAGTATGAGGTGGAAATCTTTGGATTTCAGTTTCATTTACTATTTTTAACATAGAAATTACAACATCCTCAACTTGAGTCCTTCTTTACTAAAATACCTCATCCTACTTTGAAGGAGATACTGGGTTCTCAAAGGCTAAACCAGTAGAGACTAAGACCTAACAGGTTCCACTACAATGGATACACAAGATAGGGCCAGTGATAAAAGTATGCCTGTCATCCATAACCAGTTAATAAGCACCAAAGGTAGGACTTGAATCTTAGTCCTCTTTCCTATAATGATATCAATA
Source organism: Gracilinanus agilis (assembly GCF_016433145.1). Lineage (NCBI taxonomy): Eukaryota > Metazoa > Chordata > Mammalia > Didelphimorphia > Didelphidae > Gracilinanus > Gracilinanus agilis. Next base: position 5,828 of record NW_025366546.1, on the reverse strand, counting down.
CTAAATGACATTATATACATATATGCATATATATATTTATTTCCCATATACAATCTCAAGTGAAACACCCAAATTAACATAATTTGATCATTTTAAAAGAGGGAACAAAGAAGATTAATTCTGTCTATAAACTAGAAACAGAAACACACAGCTAATTTCAAACATATTACACGAGTTTTCACTGAAAAATTCATAACCCAGATGGTTTCACTCCAATGTCATTTCCAAGACATTTTACAGGTCCTTCTGCTTTCACATGTAGTTTCAGTAATAAAAATTGCCAGAATTGACATGTATAATAAAACCTGACTATTCAAATTATTTGTTGAGCTCTTTATTCCATTTTTTCAAGCTTTGTTTCATATTGCCACCCTACAGAAACTCTATGTTCCAAACACACTGAGCCATTAGCTTTAATTCCATCTCCATCCTGTGCTCTCTGACCTCTGCATATTTATGCAGGATTCTATGCCTGAAATACTGCCATTCCTTATCTCTATCTCATATCAAAGAAGGACTAGATTTTTTCCGTTGATCTAAGAGGAATGAAAGAAGGGTAATAGATAGAAGCAAGAGGCAAATTTCAACTTGATGTAGGAAAATTCCTAACAATTAGAGAGCAGAGGCCAAGAGTTGAAAGGGACTTCATTAGCCATCAAATGTACCCCTCTCATTTTACAGATTTAGAAATCAAAGCCCAGGAAGGCAAAATGACTTGCCCAGAATTATAAAAGTAGTAAACATAAGAGTGGAAGTTGTACCCTGGTCCTTTGACTCATGTGGTGTGGTTGATAAAGTACTGGGCTTGGAATCAGGAAGACTCATCTTTCCAAGTTCAAATCCAGCCTGAGATACTTCCTAGCTAGGTGACCCTGGGCAAGTCACTTAACTCTGTTTGCTTTAAGTTTCTTCATCTGTAAAATGAGTTGGAGAAGGAAATGGCAAATCACTCCAGTATCTTTGCCAAAAAAAATCCCAAATGAGGTCACAAAGGGCTGGACACAACTGAAAATGACTCAATCTCTGATGACAGAAAAGTTCTTTCCCACTAACCATTCAAAAGCAGAATGGGTTGCCTGGGAGAATAGTACATTCCTATCCATTGGAAGACTTTAAGCAGAAAGACAAATTACCAACTTGTCAGTTATGTAAGAGTTAGGATTCCTTTGAAATACAGGTTCTAAATGGCTATGTGATTCCTTTCACCTCTAAGATTCTGACTCTTCCTTCGAGGCTTTGGTCAAGTGCTTCCTGCTCTATAGAGCCTTATTTCATTTCCTCACAAATAAAAATGCTCTGCCCCTCTTTGAACTGTCCTAGGAAACTGTTAGAGCAATCATTTGTCTCACCAAACTCGAACTTGTATTATACTGTACATATTGTGTGCTTACACTCTCCTTTTCCCCCCAGCCTCATTTTACAACATAAACTCCTTGAAAGCTAAGATTATATCCTTTTCATCACCGTTATCCCCAGTACCTAGAACAGTGCCTGGTATATAATGGGTACTTAATAAATTTCTAATTAAGTTAAGCTGACATATCTGACCCTACAGCAAATGAAAAGAACAGATATATAGTTCCCTTCACAGCATCTATCGTAAAGACATGTAATATTTGGATTCCATTCCCAACTATAGATTTATAAAATATATGCTTTATATGATAAGACAGCTAAGTGGCACAATGGATAGAGCTCTCGTCCTGGAGACAGGATGATCTGAGTTCAAATCCATTCTCAGACACTTCCTAGCTGTGTAACTCTGGGCAAATCACTTAAACTCACTGCCTCAGTTTCCTCATATGTATAATGAACTAGAGAAGAAATGGCAAATGACTCCAATATTTTTGCCAAGGAAAGAAAGGGGTCACAAAAAAGTCAGACAACTGAACAATAACAATATGCTTTATAAGATATTGGAAGGGGAGGAGAAAGGGCTCTGTATAAGACACCATTTGAAGTTTAAAAGCATTAACAGACTTAATGTATTAAAAAATAAGGTGATATTGATAAGTGTCATAAAAATAATAAAAACATTTTTTCCAATTTGGGTAGAATCTTGCTGGATTTGAGTATTGGACAATGAGCCCAAAATGATACTCCTTCACTGAGTGCTAAAATAAACTATAACCCAAAACCTGAATTAAGGCAAATTCCAAAATAGCCATGTTTCAAGTGAACAAGGTTTGGGTATACATATATACACAATGCATAACATTTGAATGCAGCACATACACATACATCTATAATCATTCCATACAAATGCAGGGCATAATAGTGCAGGGAAAAGAACAGAGGACTTGACATCAAGAGAGAGTAGTCCAATCACTGCCTATTACTGTCCTTAGAAGCTGGGTGACACTGGGCAAGTCACTTAAATCTCTCTGCCTGTGATTCCCCATCAATTAAGAAAAAAAAGAAGAAAAATGCTTGCACTGCCTACTTGATAAGGATGTTATAAGGAAAGTGTCTTGCAAATCTTTAGGCGATGGAGACAAGGTATGCTTTAAGAAGTAAACAAACAAGAATTATGACTAAGACATCCCTAATGAGGGGAATTTTATGCTCTTCAGGAAATAACCAACATTAATTATACAACCCAATGATGCAAAAGGACAAAACAACCTCCCTGAGCAATAGCAGGCCACGTGCCCCCTTCTGGAAACATTAGCTTCCTCTCTAATAAAAACTATTCACTTTTAATTAGAGTTTTAGGGTTTGCAAAGCGCTTTCCTGACAACAACCTAGTGAAGTAGATGGAATAAGTATCCACATATTCATTTACAGATGAGGGTCAGGAGGACTGGAATTCAAAAACCAGACTGCTCTGTCTTTATCTCTGACTGACTCTCTCTTTCTCTAAGTCTCTCTGGTTCTGTGTGATTCTGTCTCTCGGTGTCTTTCTCTCTGACTCTCTCTCTGACTTTGTCTCTCTGACTTTGCATCTGTGTCTGTCTCTCTCATGCAGTATCCTTTCCTCTATAACATGTTACATTCTTCTACATAGTCCCCTGATGCACTCACTATACACACGCTTCATGCTGGCCCCCTTCTCCTTTTGGTGATCCAGCCTTTCCTGAAGGTCTATTACACTTTAGAATACCTCTCTCATATGAGTCCCTGAGTTCCATTTTCCTCAATTGTCAAATGAAATATTAGCCTAGATGGTCTTCATCATTCTTGCCTGCTGTAGACTTATGATCAATGAAATTTATTTTCTTTGATCCTCTTCCAGTCCCAATGCACTAGCAGTATACCTTCTCTTGCTGCATGTCAACAGTGGCTCACCCCTCTTAGGCAGGTTTGGGATTGGCCCTAAATCAGACTTATCTCTTCAATTAAACTTGGTCTTAAATGCTGCTCAGCAAGTAGTAAACCAAAAGGCCTTGGGCTTGAAATAAGTCCATCATCCCAAGGAGACTTCCAAGGCATTCTAAAGATGTTAACCAAATAAAGATCAAAGCGTTTAGGGAATAAACACTCCTTCAAGAGAGCAACTATTTTCTTTTTTTGTCTTTGTAACCCCGGGGCACAGGGTAGGAGCTTCATAAGTATTTGTTAAAATGAATTGAAATAAATTAAGGAAACTTAGAGATGTTCTAGTCCTGGGGTTCTTGGACCGGGGTCAGTGAACTTGGGTTTTTTGTTTTTGTTTTTATAATATTAAGAACTATTTCAAAAGAGTTGGTTTCTTTTGTGATATGCGTTTCATGCATTTAAAAATATTCTTCTGAGGAGTCCATAGGTTTCACTCAACTGCCAAAAGGGTCCATGACACACAAAAGATCACAAAAAATCAAGAAGCCCACATAAATAGGACCATCTCCACATTTTTTCAAATGAGAAAACTGAGTCCCAGAAATGTCAAGTGACTTTCCTAGTCATTCAGCTAGTAAACAATAGAGTAGAGATTCAAATCTGGTACTCTGACTCCAAAGCCAATAATTTTTCCATCACTGCCTATTTGCCTGAATGCAAAAGTTTAATAGAAATATTGTCTGAAGATTGACTCTATGGCAACCTCCAGAGAAAGAATTGATAAACAGAAATTAGTAGGATATAGTCTTATCTATCTACAATATACATATTTAACATATATATACATATTTATCAATTGGGCAGGGGAAGGGGCAGGGGAAGAGAGGGCAAGAGTTAACTGAGTATTTTAATATAACAAATTAAAAAACACTTTTAAAAAAGAAACCACAACCTACTGGAGGGCAATTATTATCCTACCATTTTATTTTTTGCATTCAGAAGGGGCAGATCATTAACTGCCTGATATACTTTATGTAACAAAGTTAACAACCTGAATAAATGAAATTATAATAAAACAACTCCTGAGAACTATCTTTCCATCAGCATAATCCATCCTCCCCCCCCCAAAAAAAGTTCTCTTGTGAGCTCAATACAATGTAGCACCATGCTAAAGAGGCCAAGGTCATAGGTTTGAACTCAAACTGCCTATCTCAGCCAGTTTACCCATTCCATGACCATCATCTGAGGCTGTAACCCCAGCCATCTGTTTTGAAAACGGTGACTTGACAAGAACATGTAAAAAGATAAAAAAAAAATCTATCACGTACTAGAAAAACATCTCAAAATGCATGTCCTAATGCTGAAGGTCACTGTTGCCTACGCTCCCAGCACCAACCTTGTCTCTGAGCACACAGCACAGTAATGTTTAAAATATCTGGACAAGGAAAGGACCATTTTTATGTTAAATGATTTCTCCAGGAAAATGTTTTAAATATTACTTAATAATAAGTTCTGACTAACACTTTTTCTGACTAAACAAAACTAAAATGTGGGCAAATGGTGTCAGAGTAGAAAGAAGACCAGATTTGGAGCCAGAAGACATGTTCAGAGCCCATATCTGCCATTTATCATTGGTTCAATTTTTAAAGAAACTTTTACCGTTTGTCTTAGAAGCCATACTAAGTTCCAAAACAGAAGACTGGTAATGGCTGGGCAATTGAAGTTAAAAGATTTGCCCAGGGTCAAACAGCTAGGACAGTGATGGTGAGCCTATGGCACAGGTGTCTAAGATGGCACGCAGAGAGATCTCTGTAGGCATGTGGCCACCCCCTCTCCCCCCACCCAGAGTTTTTTACGAGAAAGGCAGAGGGATCTGCTCCCCTCCCCCTCTCCACCAAGCCTGAGGACATTTTTTCACATCCCCAGCCCCTCCGCACATAGGGGATAAAGTGGGCAGCTCACAGGCAGCAGAGTTGGAGGGGAGCAGGGTGCTTGGGCCACTCCCCTCCCCCTCTCTATACTCCCTGAGGACATTCCTCACTACACCTACCCCACTGCCCAGCAGCCCAATGGGAGTGATTCTTCCTTCCCCTCTGTGGGGTGAGGGGGTGGCAGGGCACCCCTGGCACTTGGTGGGGGGGGGAGGGTCATAGCACATGGTCCTGGTGGAGGCGGGGCCCAGCCCTCCTCTAAAAGGTTCACCATCACTGAGCTAGGACAATGCTGAAGCCAGACTGCAATCCAGGACCTCCAGGCTTCAGGCATGGCTCTCTATCCACTGAACCACCTAGTTACCCTTACTTGTCCAATTTTTAAGCAAGCCACATTTACAAGCCTCGGTTTCTTCATAAAATAAGGGACTATTTGGCATAGATTAGAGTATTTCTGAGTTCCCTTCCAAATATAAATCCTATAATCCAATGAAAAGAATTAGGTTTGAGGAGGGAAAATTAAAAGTTAAATCCCATTTTAATACATAATATGCTTTTCAATGGTTTTCATCAAATACACTGGCTATTTTTCATGTCACTTATATGGTACAAAAGACTTTAATAAATATTTAATAACTT
>NW_025366545.1:0-3274 GCF_016433145.1 Gracilinanus agilis | reverse complement strand
TAATTATATAATAATATGTTATTAATAAATTATGATATATAACATAATAGACATATAATACATAAAATATAAAATAAAATATACATAAATGTGAATACACAAACATATGTATATTTCTATATATGTATACTCCCTTTTTCCTATTCGAAACTAGGAGAATGAGTTTAATTTAGAATTTGTTCTTCTTCGATACATTTCATTATAAGCATGAATGAAGAATGATAGGGGCAAAAATGGTTACCAAGTCAAATGCTTTGGTGTTCTCAGTGAGACAGTGAGAGAAAGAAAGTAAAATGAACACTGAGTCTTGAATAAAACCTGTGCTTGAGTTCCATAGCTTTGTTACCCATTGGCTATGCCTTGGATAGTAGAGAAATCGCTTTTACTTTCTGAACTTTAGCTTCCTAGATGGTGAAAGAATGGACGTCACCTCAAGTGGATGTCTGATGTTCCCAGGTTTGAATTGTAAATCTCTGACTTAGTTCTGATGCTAGAATCCCGAAGATGATGATTCAGGTGGTCAGAGTCTTCCATGTCATGTCATATGAAGATTAATGGATGGAACGGGAATGAATGGATCAATGAAAAAGCAAACATTAAGTACTTATTATTTTTCAGGCACTATGCCAAGTGTCAATGGAACAAAGCTTATAAGAGACATTATTTCTGTCCTAAAGAAGATTGTTTCTGTCCTAAAGAAGCTTACATTTTAATAGGTAAAAGGTACAAAGAGAGGGAAGAAGTAACCAGGGAAAGAATTTTTGTTTTGAGAAAGTAAAAGTAGAGACATGTTAGAGGATTATGGGTTGATGTTTGCTGGATGGCCTGGATATGAATGTAAAATATGTTATATTTTAGAGGATCAAATGATAGATTTAGGAAACAAGGCAATCAACTTTTATTTAGTGGTTACAAAGCTCCAGGCAATTTGCTGGCCCATGTTGGCAAATCTATGGCATGTGTGCCTGAGGCAGCTGCTCTCCTCCCCCTCTCCAGTGCTCCTGAGGACTTCACTCCTATCACCTGCCCCTCTGCACAGCAGCCCAATGGGAGCTCTTCCTCTCTTCCTGTCTGGGTTAACATGAGGGCTCACATGCAATGTGAGGGTTACAGTTTGGGCCCTCAGTCTCCAAAAGTTTTGCCATCACTGTACTAGGCACTGGAAATATGAATAAGAACAAAAAGAAAGACAATCCCTTCTATCAAAGAGCTTATATTCAAGAAGACAAGACAAGACCTAAAAGGGAGCTGAGAAGTGGGAGTGGAGAGCAGAGATGTGAAGAAGAAATAGGGTGAGCTATTATCTCATTTAAATATCAGGAAAACCCTGAAACATAGTTTCTGTTATTATCCCCTTTTTTATGTTTAAGAAAACTAAAGCATACAAAACTGAAGCAAGAACTGGTTAAGAGACTTGACCAGGATCACCCTGTTAGTTAATGTCTGAGGCTAGATTCAAACCCAGGTCTCTCTGTCTCCAGACCCAGGGATTTAGGTACCACTGAGAGAAGTGATGACATCATAAGCACAACTGGAAGAGTTAATCCTGGCAAGAGGAAGATCTGTTCTTCCTTTGAGGCTGAACCCAATACGTAGAGCATGAGTCAGGAGAGATTTAAATTATTAGGAGATAGCAAAGATGAGAATTAACAGTGGATAGCTTACTCTTCACAAAACTGAAAGCAAATTCATCTTTAGAGAGAGATGTGAGAGGAATGAGTTAGCTGAATGTGAGAATGAAAATAAAATAAAAGGTCAACTTTTGGATCCATTTCCACAGGGAGTGTGAATGGGCCTCAACCAAATTTTTTTAGTTTCTTGTGGCTGGAAGTGCTCATTTCTGCTCCAGGAAGGCAGCCTTCATTGCTTTAAACAAAAGAACAAGCAACTGGCACTCCAGCACACACCACCTCTTTCTTCGAGAAAATTTTGAAAGAGCCCTGGGTGCATCTAAGTTTGCATTTTCTTATTGAAGGCAGTACATCAAACAGCAAAAAGTGGACCTTCAAATAGCACTCTCTTCAATAATTCTACAGAAACAGGGAGTCTCTAAATACATGGGCCTCCTTTGAATCCAAACCCAGTAGGGGATGTTTCACTTTGCCTTTGTAGATATTTTGCCACTTAAAAATAAATAAAGTAAGATTATAACTCATCTTTGGTGCAGTAGAGGCAATAACTTCAAAGGCTTAAGTGAAAATGTTGACTTGTCTGAATCTTGTGGGATTTGGTGTGTGGGTCTCAGGAGTGATATTTCCTTTTCTCTATTTTACTGAATCCTGAATGATAGATTCCAATATCAAATCCAATGACAAACAAATTATTTTCATTCATAAAGCAAATACATTTGGTACACAGCAAGAAATCTTTCAAACCTACCCCCTTCATCTCGATATTTATTGATAAACCTCTGGGACTTTATTTTCAGGTTCTTTCTTTCTTCTCTTAGTTTATACAATGGTAAGTTGCTATTCAGTCATTTTAACCACGTCCAATTCTTCATGATCCCATTTGATATTTTTTTTTGGCAAAGACATTGACAAAGATCCTTCTTCATCTCATTTTACATTTACAGATGAGAAAACTGAGGCAAACAGGGTTAAGTGTCTTGCCAGGGGTCACACAGCTAGGAAATGCCTGAGGGCAGAAAGATGAGTCTTCCTGACTTCATTCTGGACATTATATCTACTGCTCCACCTAGATACTTCTACCTACAATGGCAAAAGACTTTGTGAAAATGGTATAGTGTCCTTCAGTCAGGTTGAGTGTTTATGCAATACTAATCATCTTCCTCAGTCTCCTTCCCCTTTCTGTGAAGATGGGATTAATTGTGAAGATAGGATTAATCCCATCTTCACAATCCTCTACCAAGTCAGTCAGCTGTATTGCTTTAGTATGGGATTAGCTTCCAAAGTTTCTCAAAACTGGTTTCTTACTGTTTCTTCTTTAGAGAGAATTTCCCATCTCCATGCCTTTGCATTAGTTGTCCAGTGCCTGACTGCAGGAATATGATCTGTCTTCACCTGCACATGTTAACATCCCTAGTCACCTTCAAGACCCAGATCAAATTCTCCCTTCTACACAAAACATTTCCTGATTCCCCTCAAGTCCTGGGATGCTTCCCAAGTCACTTTATATTTACCTTTTTTATACATATAAATTCACAGGTGCAAGTGTGCATACATATGAGGTGTCTATGTACGTATATATAAACATATAGAGGGGAGAGAGAAGAGAAGAGAAGAGAAGAGAAGAGAAGAGAAGAGAAGAGAAG
>NW_025366544.1:0-8362 GCF_016433145.1 Gracilinanus agilis | reverse complement strand
CATATATACATATATACATATACATATATATATATAACCATTCAATTCCTATTTCCCTAATCATTCATTTTGTAATAGAGTAATCTTTAAAAAAACAAAATTCCAAATAATATACCTATATAAGCTAGTGATAAATCATATATTTTATGGATTTCTTCTGCATTTCTACTCCCACAGTTCTTTCTCTGCTTTCTCTAGTTGTGGATAACATTCTTTCTCAAAGTCCATCAGAGTTGTCCTGGATTGCATGGCTTTTAGTAGCAAAGTCATTTACATTTGATCTTCCCACTGTGTTTCATTTATTGTGTATAATGTTCTCCTGGTTCTGCTTATTTCACTCTGCATCAGTTTATGTAGATCTTTCCAGTTCTTATAGAAAGCATACAGTTCATCATTCCTTATGCACAATAGTATTCCATCACCATCATATACCATTATTTGTTCATCTGTTCCCCAATTGAACAACATTCCCTCATTTTCCAGGATTTTACCAACACAAAAAGTACAGCTATGAATATTTTTGTACAATCCTTTCCCATTTTAAAAATATTTTTGGAATACAAACCCAGTAGTTCTATTGCTGGATCAAAGGATATACATTCTTTTAAAGCTTTTTGGAGTTTACTTTCCCAAATATACCAAGGAACAAAGTCAAATTTATAAAAAAATCAAGCCATTCCCCAACTGACAAATGGTCGAGGGACATGCAGTTTTCAGATGAAGAAATTAAAACTATCAATAATCACATGAAAAAGTGTTTTGAGTCCTTCCTGATTAGAGAAATGAAAATCAAAACAACTCTGAGGTACCACCTCATACCTAGCAGATTGGTCAATATAACAGAAAGGAAAATGGTAAATATTGGATGGGATGTGGCAAAATTGAGATGGTAATGCATTGCTGGTGGAGTTGTGAATTGATCCAATCATTCTGGAAGACAATTTGAAATTATGCCCAAAGTGCCTGTTCTTTGATCCAGACATATCATTGCTGGGTTTGTACCCCAAAGAGATAATAAGGAAAAATGTACAAAAATATTTATAGCCTCCTTTTTTATATTGACAAAACATTGGAAATGGGGGGTATACATCAATTGGGGAATGGTTGAGCAAATTTTAGTATCTGTTGATGATGGAAGACTATTGTGTTCAAAAGAATGATGAACTGGAGGAATTCCATGTGAACTAGAATGACCTCCAGGAATTGATGCAGAGTGAAAGGAGCAGAACCAGGAGAACATTATACACAGAGAATGATACACTGTGGCACAATCAAATGCAAAAGACTTCTCTACTAACAGCAATGCAATGATCCAGGACAATCTGGAAGAACTTATGAGAAAGAATGCTATCCACATCCAGAGAAAGAACTATAGAAGTAGAAATACAGAAGAAAAACATATGATTGATCATGTGGTTCAATGGGATATGATTAGAGTTTAGGCTTTAAAAGATCACTCTATTACAAATATGAATTATATGAAAATAGGTTTTGAAAAATTAAACATGTGTAACCCAATGGAATTGTTTGTCAGTTCTGGGAGTGGAGAAGGAAGATGAAAGATTACTCATGTAACCATGAAAAATTATTCTAAATAAATTAATAAATTTTAAAATAAAAAGACCTTTGGGCATAATTCCAAATTGCCTTCTGGAATGGTTGGATCAATTAAGGGAAAGAATTTGAGATATAAAACTCTTTTTTAAAAATTATAAACTGTTTTTTGTATATAATTGAGGAAGAAATTAAATTATTAAAAACAGAGCTAGATGTTACTTCATGGGAGACTATTAGTTGTTAAGTAACTATTTTAATTCTATCTTTGACAAGAGGGTCAGAAACTGGGAAGGAGATGTAAAAAAAAAATGATCATCCAAAGAAGAAAAAAAATACCTGTTCAAACACACTAATTTAAAATACATTATGTCCACTTGTCTCCAGAAGGTAGGAAAGTACTGACTAAAACACATAGGTTTTAGGCTGCAATTTTTTTTCAAATTCTTTCTTCCTATACAACAAAAGAGAAGGTCAGAATACTCCATCTGAGCCAGGATAGAAGATATAATGCTTTTTATTAGAAGAAGAGATTTATTTCCTGTATTCATAAAGGAAGTTTCCTTATACTTTAATGATCTTAATCGTTCTTTTAGGGAATGACAGAAGATTACTTAAAAGCAAATGATTGATATTACTACTGTTATGATGATAATAACAGTTTGGAGAAGCAAATAAATGTGTCAGGGCCAAATAGAGCTTTAAGTCAAGAGCCAGAGATTGACAGACTTCAGTGAGGAAAGGAGAGGGCTAGACACTCCTGGCTCTCAAACCCCTCCCCCTCTAACTGCTTCTGCTTCAGTTGGTAATGAAGACAGGAATAAGATTCTTCTGGTAAGTTTCAGTTATGGCTGAAACCCCAATTTATGTTCCTTTTCTTAAATTTATATTCCTCACAGGTCAGTATGATGAATATATAGAAATTAGTTATCTAACAGTTGAGGACAGAGGAGATCTTCTTAAACTGGCAGCCAACAGGATTCAAACTAAATGTACAGACTAAGTTGTGAGTATCTTCCCAAATAATTATCAGGCACAGATTTGAAGGTAAAGGTTATATTAAGTAATAACGAGGAAAACTTAAAAGGGTAAATGAGGGTTTTAGGATAATGAGAGGAAACCCTGAACTGCTAAGTAGATGCTGCTCTTCCCCCTCTTCTCAAGAGGGGATGAAGCACTTAACTGAATCTGGCTCTCTTGCTATTGATAAGTATCTTACTCTCTAATCACTAAGTAATTATATAATTATATTAATGAAGAATAGTAATAACAAACAGGCTAACCCTATGAGTAGAAACCACTGGCTTATGCTACAATGGCCACCTCAGGAGAAACCCCAAGTCAGGAGTAGCAAGCAGAGTGTCTGTTCACATCCACTCCCACAAATTAACTGTCTCCAACCCTTCTCAACTGCCCCTCACCCAAAGTTCTCCAGGGGGGTCCCCTGGAATTCTGGGTGAGGCTATCCCTGTACCTTTGCAGGGATTCCATGCTTTGCATCTGCACACAACACTACAAACTGAACAACTGCTGAGGACATGATAAGTATATCCTACCTTGTGACGTTTCTGTGTGTATGTTTGTTAGAAAGGACAGAGGTATTAAATATAAATTATGTAATGTTTAGAAAGTTAAGATATGATGATTTCACAAGCAATCAACAAATATTTATTAAGGATATACTATGTGCCAGGCATTCTTCAAACGGAAGAACTACAAAGATAAAATTGATGTAGTTTCTGCTCTCAACAAGCTGATATTCTGACATAACATAAAAATATACAAGCATATTTAAAATATTTATAAAGTCAGTAAAAAATAAATCATATCTAATGAAAAGTCAAATCATGTATATTTAAAGAGGAAATGTTAAAGATAAAGTGAAAAAACAGAAGCTTTCAGGCCAGATTAAAGTGAAGTATTCAGGAAGACATTATGTTTCTTGAGTTCTTGGGCCTTGAAGGATTAGATAAAATAAAGAGTTTGTTATGTGCTTACTCTTTAATAAGATTCATGAAAATACTTTGTTCATAAAACTGTTGATAATGGCTATGACTGATAGCCATTCACTAAGAAGCTTGATAATGTCCCATTTTTTAACAGTGGGACAGTTCATGTGCAACCTCTAGCATTGGAACAGACAGCTCATAGTCTCCAAATATGGTTCACAGAAAATGATTTTCTCTGCCTTAGAAAGGCCTCTCTGGAAAATAAGACTGAAAAATGTTTGAGTATTATATGAATAGATTTTGTAAGGAAGGCTTCCCAGAGTGAGAACAGGGGTTTCAGCTTCCTCTCTTAACATACATTTTCATTCAAATAGTACTGAGGTGATTTTTTAAATTGAAGATGAAAAATGAACTTGGGAAGGTAAAATGAGCTTGAAGACACCATCTACTACAAAATCTGGCAGTTCATTTTACCTTCCCAAGTTCATTTTTCCATCTTCAATCACCCAATATAATATCTGAACAAAAAGACCTAAATTGCCATCAGATATTCAAAATGGAAAAGTCCAAGTCAAGATAGTACACATTAAAGAATGGCTAGATATTAAATTTTTCTTCAGAAGATATACCTGGAATTAGATTAAATAAAGAAATTGACACTGGTTCAAAAAGACAGAAAGACCCACAAAGGTTGTCTAGTCTAATCTATATTTGAATGGGAATCCTCTTTATAACATGTTTTCTTTTTCCCACTTGAAGAAAACTAGTGGTGTAGCTCTCACTATTTTCAAAGGTAACTCATCCCATATTGAGGTAGTTTTCTTTTTTAATTTAAAAAATCAGTATGTATTTTCTTTTTCCAACTTTATACTTAGGTTGAAAGGGGGTGAAGAAAAAGCAAGATCTCTGTAACAAATATATATTCAAGCAAAACAAATTCTCACATTGGCCATGTCCCAAAATGTCTTATTCTATACATTTAGTTTATCACATGTCTATTAGGAGGTGAGTAACATTTTCTATCTGAGAGGGTGTTTCTGTTGTCGTTATTTTGTAATTATATTTGGTCATTGCAATGGATTAGAATTCTTAAATTTTTTAAAACTTCTCTTCTTTTAAGGATATGTGTCCTTCAGGCTAACTTGGCTCACCTATGACTTTTATCTATTATTTCTAGTTCTACTCTCTGTGGCAAAAACAAACAAACAAAAAATAAACAAAAAACCCCTATCTCTTTGACATAAAAACTCTTCAATTAATTAAAGAAAATTGTAATATTTTCATATCTCTTAAAAAGAAAATCTCCTTTCTAGGCTAATCAACAATGATTCTCTTAACTGATCCTTGTATGTTTTGGTATCTTTATCATCTTGGTCACCTTCTACTCAATATACATGGTGGCTTGTCAGTGGTCTTCCTAAAGTAGGCAGTCAAACTTGATGGCAACCCTTTAGTTTGTATTGGTAATACAGTAGCAAAGATATCCTGGTGAGCGAAAATAATACCAAAAAATTTATCAAGGATTGTAGTGGTTTAGTTTAACTGCTATATCAGTAAATTACACTTCTATCTACAAAGTAAAGATGTTAGATTTGAGTCATTTATAATAGGGATGGGAAGAAGGGAAAAGGAAGGGAAAAGAATAAGTATTTATATAGAGCCTACTAGATACCAACCATAGTGATAAGTACTTTTTTGGGTGGAGGTGGGGTCAAGGTTTTAGTTTTTTTTTTTAGTTTTTTTTACGAATTTTAAGAGATCCTCAAAACCCTGCTGTTGGGTCTGGAGGAGCCTATATATTCTATATGGTGTCAAATTAAAAGTAGTTTACCAGAAATGAAAACACTAGAAAATTACAAATTTGTCATACATTACTGAAATGGATATGAATATCCTATTTTGAAGGTCATGTGAGATAGAAACTCTTGTTATACCTAAAGGAATGAAAGCTATATTCAGTACAAAAGAAACTGAGCTAGAAGAAGATGCCTGCACAGCTGAATGTTTGGGTCTTTCACCAAACAAAATGTCATCAAAGTATGGATACTGAATTAAGACAGGCTGGGGGAACAAGATAGACATCCCATATTTTCCTATCTGGCTGCCCACCTGGACTTAAAAATTGTCTCCAGGAAGTCATCTTCCTGTAAGATGACATCAGCTTTGAAAATCACATGTTCTCAGCACCCTCTGTCCTTAGGGATACTTCCTCTGATTGAAGAGGGTGGTTATGAGACTGATGGACACACACATCATTGATGTGAAGGATCACAAAAATACTAGTTGGCTCACATAGCAGTTGGAAATAAGATACAAGGGAATGCTGCATGTTGTGCCCTAATAATTAGTTCAAACAATGAGAAAGAAAGAACCTAGAATAATATATTTTAATCTTATTAATTTGGAAAATCTGATGGTAGATACAATCTGTATGTAGTGTAATATCTCTGCTGGCTTGTTTGGTACTCTTTAGGTTCAGGTTTAGGAAGGGAGAAATATATTTCTGATAGGGATTATGGTCAGTCATATTCTCATTTAGAAATGATAAAGGAACAAAATTGTTAGCAGGACACATCCTTAGCATGCTAAAGATGCTTAACTAACCAGATTATTTTCCAGTGAAAAAGATACATATATTGGTAGACCAGTGATGGGCAAACTATGGCCCATGGGCCAGATGTGGCCCTTTTCCTTCATAATCTTTTAGTCATCAATAGGGCTTAGTATCACAAAAAATACAAGAATTTTGTAAAATGTATCATTGTTATTTCTAATAAATTATATTGGCCCAGCTAAAGTTTTTTTTTCCTTTCCTTTGGCCCCTTTTTTAAAAAGTTTGTCCATGACTGAGCATCTGTATGCTCATATAACTAATGTTATATATGTGCCTTACATATAAATGCATATATTCATTGATATACATATTAATTATTGTTTGATTAAATATGTTTCTATTTTATGTATTTGTTTTTACTCTATGGTAAGACATATGTTGAAGACTCATTAGTCTATGGACTACATTTAGTTTTACTGTTAGTTATGTGGACCTAATTTTGTATTTTTGCATTTTATTATTTTGTAAGCATCTGGATGGTATTATTGCTTCATATTTTATTGCTGTTATGTAATATGGGGCAGCTATAGCTCACTGACTAAGAGTACTGGCCCAGGGTCAGAAAGACCTGAGTTCAAATCCAGTTTCATACATTTGCTAGCTATGTGTTTAACTGTTTAAATCACAACTTCTATGTGTGTAGAAAGAAGCTAGTATGCCTCATGGATAGAGTGCTGGGCCTGGAGTCATGAATACTTGAGTTCAAATCCAATCTCAGACACTTCATAGCTGTGTGACCTGGGGTAAGTCACTTAACTTCATAATACCTACAAAAAGATCCATTGGAGCCTCTAAAGAAGGAAAGGGCAAACTACTACAATATCCTTGCAAAGAAAACCTGATAGATAGCTATGGTTCATGGAATTACAAAGAGTCAGGCATTACTGAATGACTGACTGAACAACAACAAAAAATATGGATATAAATATACTGCATAGGCATAGATATATATTGTGTCTTTAACACAATTTAGGCCCTTAATGATTGATATAGACTATCAAATGTTGCTATGGATATATGGTTGATATATATTTTCTCTGAATAGTATACCAAAATGATTGCTTGGGCGGTAGAACTATCACCCCCCCCCACACACACACACACACTACCCTTATTTGTTAAGTATACTGATTTATTTTTTGATGCTATTCCATATAATTCCAGATAGTGGGTGTTTGTTCAGTTATTTCAATCATAGCTGAGCCTTTGTGACCTCATTTGGGGTTTTATGTGTAAAAATCCTGGAGTAGTTTGCCATCTCCTTTTCAAGTTCATTTTACAGATGAGGAAACTGAGGCAAGCAAGATTAAGTGACTTGCCTCAGTTCACACAGTTAAGTGGCTGCCACCAAACTGATTTAAAAAGGCACCACAAAATTGAAAACTTAATTATGAAGATTTACATATATCTAAGCACTAGTGAAAGAAGTAGTCCCCTGTTTGACCACTGCCCAATCTGCCTACATATTAGGAACACCCTTTTTATGTAATAACCAGGTTAGTCATCTTAGACAAATAAATAAATTCTTTCCTGATTGTATCAGTTTAGAAAAGTTTATCACATGTGCAAGGTTAGCAAACTTTCGTGATCCATTGTCAACAATAAGCAGGATCAGAAGTCTGGGTCACTGACTAATTAATTTCATTCTAAAGTTCCCTTCCCATTTGTTCCCTGAGAATTTACCCAGGAACACCTGAGGACATAGGTTAAGATCCAGTGTGCTACCCATTGTGCCACTTAACTGCCTAAGAGTTAAGAATCTCCAATCTATAATAGGGAGGGTACAAGTGGAGTAAAGGTGGAGAAATGATGAAAGGTCAAATTTTGGGCCAGGCTTTACTGAAAAAATGGGAGGACCATTACTTCCTTTTTCCAGGAGGGAAGAGGGAAATCCTCCTTCATCCAAATACTAACCTCCAAAGAGAGACAAACTCACAATAATGGACATTGTGTCCATCGAAGTAATGAGTATCTCAGTTGCAATAGTAGATGGGTAACTTCTGATGATACAGAGTAAGTTGTTTCTTTCTTCAACTGGCTTTGCTTCTTGATAGCAGCTGTAGTATTTTAGCTCCAACTTCATTCATAATTCCTTCAAGTGAAGTAGTATCTTGCTCTTTTATGAAAAGACCTTTAAACAACTTAATTTCACAAAAGTATATCTATATCTAACTCTATTCAATGGAAGGATTACTCTTGTATTCAAACTCAACAATAGGTTGTAGATAAACATCTCTGTCTTTTC
>NW_025366543.1:0-6544 GCF_016433145.1 Gracilinanus agilis | reverse complement strand
GCAGGGCTTCAGAGGCCACAGCAAAGCAGGGAGTTTGGGGGGGGGGGTGGCATAGAGATTAATTAAACAAGGATTCTAGCCACATAGTCTCCTCTAAGACGAGGGGCCTCTCCGGAGGCTAGTGCCTCCAGAAAAGCCAAGGAAAGGAAGTTGGCCTTTTTACTCACCCAAGTGGCAGTCCAAAGGGAAGCAGTCTGAGGTCTCAAGCCAGAGATCCTCCAAGGCCAAATTCAAAGGGGAAAAAAAGCTCCTTACAAGGAAGTTACCACCATATTTAAAGACAGTTATTTGTGTCACTTTCTGTGTCTTCCTTCCACTTTTATGTGGACCAATGGCAGCTTTAACTTTGCTTCAGACTACCCAGGGGACAGTCAGTTATTTTTGATTTGTTACTCACCAGCACATGTGGGTCATAGAACTACCTCCCCCCTCCCCCAAACTTAATCTTTAAGTGAGGGTGTATACATTCAAGGTGGCTAAAAACTAAAGAATAAATAGGGGAGAATTAATCCCATCTTCACAGATAAAAAAGATGTAAGAAAATTGAATTGAGAAAGAAGGGGCTAGGTTTTAATCAGCCTTTTAATATGAATATCTTCTATTACTCTGGACTTTATTTTAGTTAATCCCATTATCAATTCTCAAAAGGTAGAATTGGCTGAATTGGTTATGAATTGGTCTTGTCTAGTTCCCAGAAAATACTCCTCTGTTGGATAATTAGAATTAGAAAGAAGATAATCAACTCTTAAGTACTTTTCAATCACCTTAGCCTCCAAATGACAATAAAAAAATTTAAAATCCTTATGTGCTATTTTAGAATCTATTGGTTCCTGGAAGAACCTCCAGGAACTGGTGCAAAGTAAAATGAGCAGAGCCAAGAAAACAATATACATAGAAAGTGAAACATTGTGGAAAAATCCAAGGTAATTTAGCAGTTTCGCTGCTACTACATGACAGTCTCCAGGGACTTATGAGAAAGAATGCTATCCACCTCAAGAGAAAGAACTATGGGAGCAAAAACATAGAATAAAAACATATGACTTATCACTAGTTTATACAGGTATTTGATTTGGGGTTTTCATTTTAAAAGTTTGTTTTATTGCAAAAATGAATAATATGGAAATAGGTATAAGTGATAACATTTGTATAACCCAGTGGAAGGGTATATTGGCTTCAGGAGTGGGGAGGAAAGTGGAGAGAGAAAGAAAAATCATGTAAACATGGAAAAATATTAAAAAAAATTTTTTTTAAAGAATCTATTGTTTCCAAGGCAGAAGAAGGTGAGGGCAAGGCAGCTAGGATTAAGTGACTTGTAATAATTAAAATAGGTTTGACAAATATAAGAATTAAAAAATTGTGGTTGCCACTTATAATAATTAAATATTAAATCATGAGACTGTTAGTAACTTTAGTAGCTTTATTATAACAGAATAGTGATAGTAAGAGAGAGCAATGTAGGAAGGAGATAAGGGATTTTCTAGCCTACTACTCTAAGTCTGCTCTGAAGAAATCTAGCTCCGCTCCCCCAACAAAGTTCCAATCTCTGGCCAGAAGAGTGGGAGAGTCTTAGCCTCCAGGTTCCAATCTCCAGGTGGAAGTCTGTGAAAGTCTCTTCAACCCAAGCAAGTCACCAAAGTTGAACTCCTCCAGCCAGCAATGATAAATCCAAGGCAGAATTGAATGCCTAATCAAGCTGAGCTGCCACAAGACCAAGCTGCCAAAAAAACCTCCCCAGGTCCCAGAGGCTCCCACTTATAGGCAGTTTTTTCCACCGTCAGCTCTCCTAGTCAAATCTCAGGAATCAATCACAGTTTCCCAATTTGCCTAGCACTGCCCAGGGCAGGACAGGGCTTGTGGTGTTTTAGGCTATGAACTTCCTTTTCTAGTAAAAGGTTCTTACTAAGTGAGAAAGGCAGAGGACTTCAGGTTCTTGATTGATTAATTTAAAATAGACAAAGAGAGTTTAAATTCTCTTTCACATTGTCCAGGGTCACATAGTAAGAAGTATCCAAGGTTAGATTTGAACTCAGGCCCTCTCCATCCCCAGACTTGGCTTTCTATCTACTGAGCCATCTAGATGCTTCAAGAAATCAACTCTTAAGTACCTTTCATTCATCCTAGCCTGTGGCTAGTTAGTTATATAACCAGGCTGTTGTCCTTCCCCTTCCTAAGATCTATACAAGCGCCCCACTTTCTGTAGTTCAGTGGAAATCCCAGGACTGTGTTTCTATGTATCTTCCCAGATTAATCTGTCTGAATCAATTAAAGACCCTTAATATAACTACAGTGGTAGTTCTATATTTTTCAGGCCAACACTTTAAATTCTTTCTGTACTTACATAGATTATAATTATCCCGGGGTTAGAAATGATAACAGAAGCTGAAACTAGAACAGATTTTTAAAAATATCTTTACCTTCTGTCTTAGTATCAATACTATGTATTGGTCTTAAGGTAGAAGAGTGGTAGGGGCTAAGCAACGGGGTTAAATGACTTGCCCAGGGTCACACAGCTAGGAAGTAAGTGTTTGAGGTAAAATTTGAACCCAGGACCTCCTGTCTCCAGATCTGGCTCTCTATGGACTGAGCCACCTACTTGCCCCCATTTGGATAGTCATTTATAGCATATTTTTTCTTTTGGTCTTTATTAAATGGGTCAATGGAAAAAACATTCAACTGGGAGTCAGTGGACCTGGGTCCTAGTTATGCTATATTCATCATGGAAAGAGAAGTGGGTTTGGAGAGGGAAGTCCCTGGTTCAAATTTTGGTGTTGCCTTTATTTTGAGAAATCGTTGGACTTCGGTATATGTAACTTCATAACTGTAAGTAGATGGCTTTGGAGTTTCACCTGAGTGGGTAGAGATATAGGGTCTTATAGGTTTGGGGAAGGAAGTGGGTATAGGGGAACAAAGCGACTTGGATTGATTTCATTGGCTGTTTCTGGGGGGTGCAGATGGTCCTCAGGAATGGATGCAATGAGGATAAATGGTTTCTTTCTCTTTCTTTCTCTCTCTCTCTCTCCATTCCTCCCCTTACCTCCTTTCTTCCAGCGTTAGCAAGCAATTGGATCTGAGTTATACATGTACTATCATTGCAAAATGTATTTCCATATCGATCATTTTTGTAAGAGAATAATCATATAAAACCAAAAGCCCAAAATAAAAACCCAAAAGTGAAAAATCACATGCTTTGGTCTGTATTCCAACCTGAACAGCTCTTTCCCTGGAGGTAGACAGCATTCTTTGTCATAAGTCCTTCAGAATCGTCCTGGATCATTGTATTGCTGAGTCTATCACAGTTGATCATTCCACAACATTGCTGTTACAGCGTACAATGAATGCTCTCCTGGTTCTGCTTAGCATTTCTTAGATGCATAAAAATAAAAATCCATATCTGATTTACACTGCACATTCCTTATCTTTCTGTTCCTCTCTTTCAGGAGACCCTGGACATGAACTGATCACCTGAGCTTTAAACAATTGTCCCCTGGAGAAGTGCAAGGAGCCAAGGAATGGAAAAATGAAGCCTCTTCAACTGTCTTATTTGAGGCCAAGCTCCCCCAGATTTGACCCAGTCTGGGTTCAGAGTAGAAGGACCTCCTT
The DNA here is from genome assembly GCF_016433145.1 of Gracilinanus agilis. Taxonomy (NCBI): domain Eukaryota; kingdom Metazoa; phylum Chordata; class Mammalia; order Didelphimorphia; family Didelphidae; genus Gracilinanus; species Gracilinanus agilis. Next base: position 2,944 of record NW_025366543.1, on the reverse strand, counting down.
AATGGAGATGAGAGAGGGAGAGTGTCTTTGTACTTAGACTCAACAGATGTTTTATTGTTAGTTGGAATGAACGAATGAATAAATTAATGGTGGTTATACAAGTGGACACACAGTAGAGGGATGGAAACCAGATCCCCTGGACTAAACCCCCTAAATATTCTTTGGTAGAATGGTTTCCCCAGGGTCCTGCACGCTTTCAGACTAAATGTAGCCCACCTGGTCCATTGAGCTGCCTAATACAGCTGCCTAATGAATGCCAAAAATGTGTCACTGGATTCTGAGATTCAGCGTCCACCACTCAACCCCAGGTTCGTCAGCACGGACAGAAGAGGATTCTATAGAGTTATTTGTACTAAACTGAAATAGTTATCAGACATAAAAAAACACAGAGAAGGGATCACAACCATCCTCTCTTTTCACTAGTTTCACTGGTTGACTGATCTGTCAATCAGAATCTGGACAGCCAGTCACAGTTTTCACTGGCTGTTATCCCACAGCTGCCTGTGTCCTTCAGGCAGTCAGTAAAGGGAGGTAGGGCAGGAGAAAGATGCTAGATTCTGATTCAGCCTGGAAAGATCATCTTTCCCTTAAAGATGAAAGCTCTGCAGAGCTGCTCCAGAAAAGAGAGAGCAGCAGCTTACACCACGGGGTTTTAGTGTTGTTTGGCATTTTCCCCAGTGCCTGCTAAGGAACATTGGTGGGGAGAGGATGGGGAGAATATCCTCTGGAGGCAATGTCCCAGAGTGCCCCAGTGTGGTTGCTGTCCTAGTTAGGAAGAAGGATCATGGGATCAGAGGATTAGAGACTGAGAAATTGAAGGGATTCTAGAGATCATCCAGTTTTACCCCCTATTTTTCAGATGAGGAAACTGATGAGCAGATAGGGAAGTGATAATAGGGCTTTACTAGTGATTAGAGGAAAATTGCAATAGCCTCCAAGCAGCAAATGTACCTAATGGCATTTCTTAAAACAGATAATGTTGGAATGGAGGACTGTCACTCCTTTGTCCAGATTATGTAAGTCTGTTGGTGGCTAGAGCTCTAGACTTAGAGTCAAAAAGACCAGAATTAAAATCCTGAGTCAGATGCCTGTGTTACCCTGGGAAAGCGACTTACCCTTTTGCAGCCTCACTTTCTTCATCTAGAAAATGGAGACAATAATGGAATATAACTTGAGGGTTGTTGTGAGGATCAACTGAGGTAACAGACAGAAAGTGCTTTGCATGCCTTAAAAAGAAAGTACTAAATAAATGCAAACCCTTCAAAGGGTAGCTAGATGGCTCAGGGGATAGAGCAACCAGACTAGAATTGGGAAGAACTGAATTTAAATCTGGCCATAGGCATGTGATAGCTGTGTCACCTTGGGCAAGTTATTTAACTCTGCCTCAGTTTCTTCATTTGGAAAATGATTTAGAGAAGGAAATTGCAAGCTATTCTAGTATCTTTGCCAAGAAAACCCAAAGTGGAGTCATAAAGAGTTGGACTAAAATGACTGAAAAACAAAATTCTTTATATGGCTCTTCTATCAAGAACCCATGTGGTCATTTACTGGGACCTTGGAAAGCAAACTGGGTTTAGAATCAAAGTACCCAGGTATGAATCCCAGCTTTTCTATTTACCACCTGTGTGACCTTGGGCAAGTCATTTACCCTTTCCTGGTCTCAGTTTTCTCATCTGTAAAGTGAGAAGGTTAGACTAGATGACCTTTAAGGTTCTTTCTAGTTCTAAATTTATGATCCTATGTCAGGTCATGGTGCTAAATCTAACAAGGAGATGGAATTCTGTCATGTGGCAATTCCTTTGAACCAAGAGAACAGTGTTGAATGATTTGTAGTTGTCTCTAGGGGGTTAAGAAGTGTTCCTTGTGATATCTGATGGAAGGCATAAGAGCTGAAGAAAACTATTAATTTGTTATGTCAACAATGGGAAGAAAATATGGTATTGGGAAAGAATATTGATGCTAGAGTCAGAAGACCTGAGTTCAGATCTCACCTCTGATGTTTACTCTGCTGTTTTGTGACCTTGAGCAAATCCTTTCAGCCTCCCTGTTCCTTATATGTAAAATGAAGAGGTTGCATTACATGGCCCCTTCTATGATAGTATGACCTATATGGATAATATTATGACCCCCTTGTGCCTCAGTTTCCTCACCTTTAAATTTAGGGTATTGGATTAGATGATCTTAGAGATTCCTTCCAGCTCTAAATCTATATTACTGATTTTTTAAAAACCAACTCTTGTCTTCTGTTTTAATATTAATTATAAGACAGAAGAAAGGCAAGGGATAAGCATTTGGGGTTGAATGACTTGCCAAGGATTAAACAACTAGGAAATATCTGAGGTTAGATTTGATTCCAGGTCCTTCCTAGTCCAGGCCCAGCTCTCTATCCATTTTGTGGTCTAGTTGTCCCAATAATATTGATTTTGATAAGACTAGGGAAAGAGAGGGTCTGCATTTGGTGAGGTTGTAGCTCTTGGCCAAAGATTGAGGAGACCAAAGTTTATACTTGACCCTTAGACTGATACCCTGGTTCAGAAGCATTCTAGCCTCCTAATAGCATCTTCTGATTAGAATAAAATATTTCTATCCTCTGAATGAAAGTATCCCCTCCTTGTTTCTATACTAAATATTTCCGAATATATTCTCTCCCTCTCTCTTTTTTTAAAAAAACCCTTACCTTATTCCTTAGAGTTAATACTGTGTATAGGTTCCAAGGCAGAAGAGTGGTGAGGGCTAGGCAATGAGGGCTAAGTGACTTGTCCAGGGTCATACAGCTAGGAAGTGTCTGAGTCCACATTTGAACCTAGCACATTCCGTCTCTAGGCCTGGCTTTCAATCTACTGAGCTACCCAGCTGCCCCATAAATGCATTCTTTCTTTGCTCCTTCCTTAGTTCCTTCATTCTTTCCTCCATTCTTTCCTTCCTTCCTTCTCTCTTTCCTTCT
>NW_025366542.1:0-6783 GCF_016433145.1 Gracilinanus agilis | reverse complement strand
AGAGAGAGAGAGAGAGAGAGAGAGAGAGAGAGGAGACAGAGACAAAGGGAGAGAGACAGAGAGACAAAGACAAAGGGAGAGGGAGAGAGGAAAAGGGAGAGGAAAAGGGAAAGGGAGAGGAAGGAGAGAGAGAGAGAGAAAGAGAGAGAGGTTCCACAGTCTGAGGTCCCAGAAACAGTGGGCATCAATGCCTAGGTTTACTCAGATTTTATAGGGATCCAACCCAATGCTATCTCTACTTTCCCATCATCTGTATCTTCTTCTACGCTCCTTCTAGCCTCCTCAATCCTTTCCCAGCACTTCTGATGTTTCTAAGCATAGGGGAATATTCCATAAGTTTCCAGTTTTTAGTTGAGTCAGGGTTTTAGGCCCATCCAAGGATTTCTCAGATGGAAACAATTCAAGCTGAAAACACTCTTGAAACATTTCTCGGGGTATAGCATTGCAACACTGGGCTATAGTATTCAGGCTGAGTCAAGATTATAACTTGGAAGTTTTGAGATTTCTCTCATAGGAATTAGGTCACCCCTAAACTTCTTCCCACTGGAATAGAAGAAAAGGGGGGCAGTCTCCTAGCTACATTCGAAAAAGAGTATATTAAAGGCCTATATTGATATAGATGTATAAAGCTGCTTGGGGAGAGGGTTCCTTCTACTCCTCAGAAGGAGAGATTGATATCTCCCTAGTGGAGGGCACCTAACTTTCACAATTTTTCTATAGGAAGTTGCCAGTCTATAATTGCTAATACTAATCAATGTATATGGGGGAATAATGCACGAATATCATCCCACACACCAGGAAGAAGAATGGAAGAATGAATAAGCCATAAAAAGCTATTATAGTAGCAGGGACACTCAAGACATAAACTTAAAAGAAGAAAACCACTCTAGACCATGTATAGAAACTCAAAGAAAAGCACATCTTGGGCACAAATTCAACTAGCATTCCTAAAATACCAGGTATCACAGTGGGTAGAGTGCCAGGCTGGAGTCAGGAGGACCTGGGTTCAAATCTAACCGTAGACACTTCCTAGTTGTATGACCCTGAGCAAATCATTTGACCCCAATTGGCTAGCCCTTGCTGTTCTTCTGTCTAAAAATTTATACTAAGGCAGAAGGAAAGGGTTTTTAAAAAGAAGGATGGAAGGAGAGAACAAAAGCAAATAACACAAGAATTTAGAAAAATCTTTAAAATGTTTTTTATTAGTGAAATGAAAACGTTAGAGCAGGGGTCAGCAAAATAAGCTTCTTTTTAAAAAAGACTTTCAATTTGTTTTTACGTGTTTAAATAAAGTTTTATTGTATTTTTAAATGTTAAAACTATTCTTGGCTCTAGGATTCTTCAAAAAGGAGTGGGATCCAGATTTGGCCTCCATGCATAATTAGCCAGTACCTGCAGAAGAGGGGGGGGGGCGGAGTGGAAAAGAAATGATAGCTATGGGAAGAAGAACTGGAAATACAACTAACAGGTTGGAGCAAAAGCAACAAAACTTTGCACAAGCAACAGATGCCCTGGAAATTAGAGGGGACCAGTATGAAGCTAATGACTCCAAGAAGTAAAATAAGTAGTCAAATAAAGTCCAAAGACTGACAAAATAATAGGAAACACAAGATAAATAGCTAAAACCAATGACCTAGAAAATAGATCAAAGAGAAAAACCATTCAGAGCCGCCATTGGATCTGAATGCCATGACCAAAACAAGAAGCTGGACAGAGCATGTCTAGAAATTGGGGAAGATTGCTTCCCAAATCACTCAGAACCAGAGGACAAATGGAAACAGAAAGACTCCACTAGTTGTTTCCCTGAAAGAAAGCCCAAACAAACATTCCCAGGAACATTATAACCAAAATATAAAGCTTATAAGTCAAAGAAAAAAAATACTGCAAGGAATTGGAAAGAATTTGATATTTTGATTCTGCTTTCCCCAAAGTTTTATTTTTCTTCTATTTGCTTTTCTTTTTATGTTTTTGTTTTTTCTTTTGAATTGACTCATACAACCCCAAAACTCAACTATGTATCCTGATCTGGCTATTTCTTTTTTAAATACCCTCTTCAGGGGGGGTTGTATTTTTATAAAATCCAAGATTTAATTTTTTGTTCAAGAAAAATTCTCAGGGAAAGAAGCTTGCTGACTCCTTAATCCAGAGAATGAACTGTTTGCAGAAAGATGCCTGAAGAATCTACACTGCATCAAGAGACCCAGAATGAACTTTGGGGTACAATTGATTGAACTGATGGGGTTTGAACAGTTATTTTGAATGTACATTTTATGCCAATAGGGGACTGCCCCTAATTGGGTTTTGTCGATGCACCTAGAAAAACATTGGTTTTGCTTTCTCTCTCTTCTATCCCCCTCTTATCTCTAACTATTGTAGTTAAAAGACCCTTGTGGGTACAAGATGATTATGTAAAATGATCACTTGGGGTGACTAGGCACCCAATGATCATCAGGGGGGATTGTGTAAATGGAATTAGCTCACCCTCATTCACTTGTTCAGACTATCCACCAGGAATAATGTCACCCCACCCAACTTAGAATTAAGTGGGAAGGGGGAGGTCTGTGACCCACATGTGATAGTAAGTAACAAATCAAAAACAAGGGACTGATCATATGCAATGGGGATAAATTAGAAGCCTTTCCAATAAGATCAGGAGTGAAACAAGGATGTCCATTATCACCTCTACTATTCAAAATAGTACTAGAAACACTAGCAGTAGCAATTAGAGAAGAAAAAGAAATTGAAGGTATTAAAATAGGCAATGAGGAGACTAAGCTATCACTCTTTGCAGATGATATGATGGTCTACTTAAAAAATCCTAAAGAATCAACTAAGAGGCTGGTAGAAATAATCAACAACTTTAGCAAAGTTGCAGGATACAAAATAAATGCACATAAATCATCAGCATTTCTATACATTTCCAACACATCACAGCAGCCAGAGGTAGAAAGAGAAACACCATTTAAAATCACTCTAGACAACATAAAATACTTAGGAATCTATCTACCAAAACAAACACAGGAATTATACAAAAACAACTACAAAACACTTTCCAAACAATTAAAACTAGATTTAAACAATTGGAAAAACATTGATTGCTCATGGGTAGGATGAGCTAAGATAATAAAAATGACCATTCTGCCCAAATTAATTTGCCTATTTAGCGCCATACCTATCAAATTACCAAAAAACTTCTTTACCAAATTAGGAAAAACTATAACAAATTTCATTTGGAATAAAAAAGATCAAGAATATCAAGGGAAATAATGAAAAAAAAATGTGAAGGAAGGGGGTCTAGCAGTACCAGATATTAAGCTATACTATAAAGCAGCAGTCATCAAAACAATATGGTACTGGCTAAGAGACAGAAGGGAGGATCAGTGCAATAGACTTGGGATAAATGACATCAGCAAGACAGTGTATGATAAACCCAAAGAGCCCAATTTTGGGGACAAAAATCGACTATTTGACAAAAACTGTTGGGAAATTTGGAAAACAATATGGGAGAGATTAGGTTTAGATCAACATCTCACGCCCTACACCAAGATAAATTCAGAATGGGTGAAAGACTTGAATATAAAGAGGGAAACTATAAATAAGTTAAGTGAACACAGAATAGTATACTTTTCAGATTTCTGGGAAAGGAAAGATTTTAAAACCAAGCAAAAGTTAGAGAAAATTACAAAATGTAAATTAAATGGTTTTGATTATATTAAACTAAAAAGCTTTTGTACAAACCAAAACAATGTAGCCAAGATCAGAAGGGAAATAACAAATTGGGAAAAAATCTTTATAACAAGAAACTCTGACAGGGGTCTAATTACTCAAATATACAAGGAGTTAAATCAATTGTATAAAAAATCAAGGCATTCCCCAATTGATAAATGGGCAAGAGACATGAATAGGCAATTTTCAGACAAAGAAATCAAAACTATCAATAAGCACATGAGAAAGTGCTCTAAATCTCTAGTAATTAGAGAAATGCAAATCAAAACAACTCTGAGGTATCACCTCACACCTAGCAGAATGGCTAAAATGATAGAAGGGGAGAGTAATGAATGCTGGAGGGGATGTGGCAAAATTGGGACATTAATGCATTGCTGGTGGAGCTGTGAACTGATCCAACCATTCTGGATGGCAATTTGGAACTATGCTCAAACGGCGATAAAAGACTGCCTGCCCTTTGATCCAGCCATTCCATTGTTAGGATTGTACTCCAAAGAGATCATAGATAAATAGACTTGCACGAAAATATTTATAGCCGCGCTTTTCATGGTGGCAAAAAACTGGAAAATGAGGGCATGTCCTTCAATTGGAATGGCTGAACAAATGGTGGTATCTGCTGGTGATGGAATACTATTGTGCTCAAAGGAATAATAAACTGGAGGAATTCCATGTGAATTGGAAAGACCTCCAGGAACTGATGCAGAGCGAAAGGAGCAGAGCCAGAAGAACATTGTACACAGAGACCGATACACTGTAGTAAAATAGAATGTAATGGACTTCTGTACTAGCAGCAGTGCAGTGACCCAGGACTATTCTGAGGGACTTATGGTAAAGACGCTACCCACATCCAGAGGAAGAACTGCAGGAGAGGAAACATAGAAGAAAATCAACTGCTTGAATACATGGGTTGATGAGGACATGATTGGGGATCGAAAGTACCACACCAATGCAACTATCAACAATTTGGAAATAGGTCTTGATTAATGCCACATGTTAAAACCAGTGGAAATGCATATCGGTCAGGGAAGGAGGGAAGGTCGGGGGGTGAAGGGGGAAAGTAAGAGCATAATCATGTAACCATGTTAACTTTTCTAAAATATAAATATTAATAAATGTTTAAAAAAAAAACAAGGGACTGCCCTTTGGGCAGTCCAAAACAGTGTCGAGGCTGCCATTTGTCCACTTGAAATTTGTAAGGATTAAAAATGATAAAGGCTGATATTATGAGGAAAAGTAATATTTTAATTACCATGGCCATGTTGGTAAAAATATATAAGACCACTCCTGACTATTTTAAAAATGCCACCAGTCCATATCTCCTTCCATCTTGTCTGCCTCGTACCAAGAGGGCCTCAAGCCTTGTTGACTAATACCTAACGCCGGGCTTTACGTTGAAGATGTCGTCACATCCAAAACAGGAAACCCATTGCATCATGGAAAATGTAGTCTCAAAGTCCCCCACATGTCCACAGGAAGTTGTCATATATCTACATATCTTGAGGCTTAATACTTCTAAATAAAACCCCAGAAATTCTAAATAACACATTACCCCCCAGAGATCCAGTGAAAAAGACTGGTCTTTTTCAGTGGATCTTAAACCATAGTCAACTTCTAAATTACTGAAAATTGGGGATAAAAGAAAAGAGGATAAAAGCTAGCCACCTTGACAAAAAGCCAATCTGGGGCAGTCCCCTATTGGCGTAAGAGTGTACATTCAAAACAAATGCATTCAACTCATTCAACTCCCCATAGTTCAAATCAACTGTACTCCAAAGTTCAAATTTGGATCTTCATAATCCAGGGAAGAGTCTTCAGGCATCTTCATGGTGTGGGGAGATGGCACAATCCTTATCCTGAAATTACTCTCAAAGAATTTAAACTTTACATTATAGATTATAAAACATACATTTTCTTCTGAGAATTATACATTCCCCCCTGAGATTACTCCTAAAGGAGTCAAAATTAACTTGCATTATAGATTATAATTCAGACATTATGATTATAAAAACTTAACACACACCCTGCTGAGGAAAATTCTAAATAACACATTCCTCCCCTAAAGAGGGTACCTCAGGTCAGCTAAGGATGAATGGCTGAGTCACAGGGTTGTATGAAATCAATTGGCAAAAGAAATAATAAAAAAAAAAAAAAGAATAAAATCCAAATAAAGAAGAAAAAATTAACTTGTGAAGGAAATGTAAAAATGTGCCAAAATATATAAAGAAAAACTAAACTTATAACAGGTCCTTGAATCAAGGCTCAATATAAAAATGCTTTTAAGCAGTTTGCAATTACCTATTCAGGGCCAGGACTATAGAAAATTGCCATTTATATATATATATGAAAGAGAATCTGGTCTGATTTTTCTGCACCTTCTCAGGGAATGAGCCAATAATAGCCAATCTTGGGTGCTTCACTAGGAATTTAAGTTGAGGGGGACTCTCATCCTCTAAAATGTTAGAAAAGACTGTGACTTCAAAACTCAAACCCCAGTTTCAAGCCCTTCAGTATTGGCATAGAACTTCTACAATCCATGATCTGCATGACCTTTTGCTCCTTGGCACTTTGCAGGTTCTCAGTCAGTCTCCAAGACCTCATGGCTCTTTTTAGCACTTCTCCTGGAATCAGACAAAGACATCAAATCACAGTCCCATAATAGTTATCAATAATTGGCAGGTTACCATAGTCTCAGGCTTTTCAGCTATGCATTAATATTATAGCAAATATATATTTGCATTAAGCTTATATCACTGTAAAATTTTTTAAAAAGGATTAATACAAAATGAGAAAAAAGGAAAAAATCAATTGCTCTAATTAAAAATTTTAAAGGAAAAGCAATAAGGAAATAAAAAATAAATTCAGGGAAAGAAAAAAAATAAAATGCTCTCAAAGATAAAAATTTGAGAGAAAAAGAACACATATTGTATTGCATATGTGTAAGGAAGAAAAAAATGAAAGAATGTTTTAAAAATCAAAAAAATAAATAGCTTAGAACTAGTGAAGGGGTTTGCACCCCAAAATGAGATTCATTTCCTGTTAAGCCTTTGCATGAGCTGT
>NW_025366541.1:0-4914 GCF_016433145.1 Gracilinanus agilis | reverse complement strand
ATGTCCTTCAATTGGGGAATGGCTGAACAAACTGTGGTATATGCGGGTGATGGAATACTATTGTGCTAAAAGTAATAATAAACTGGAGGAGTTCCGGGCAAACTGGAGAGACCTCCAGGAACAGATGCAGAGCGAAAGGAGCAGAGCCAGAAGAACATTGTACACAGAGACTGACATACTGTGGTAAAATGAATGTAATGGACCTCTGTACCAGCAGCAATACAGTGACCCAGGACAATCCAGAGGGATTTATGGTAAAGATGCTGCCCACATTCAGAGGAAGGACTGCAGGAGAGGAAACATATAAGAAAAACAACTGCTTGAACGCATGGGTCGGGGTGGACATGATTGAGGGTGTGGACTCGAAACTACCACACCAATGCAACTACCAACAATTTGGAAATAGGTCTTGATCAAGGACACATGACAAAACTAGTGGAAATGTGCATTGGCCATGGGTGGGGGGTATGCGGGGGGCAAAGGGGAAAGTAGGAGCATGAATCATGTAACCATGTTAAAAATGAATATTAATAAATGTTTTTTTAAAAAAGGCAAAAGCAAGAAACAAAAAAAAGTATATATATATTTTTTATGGACACGTGGGAACTATCAAACTATATTTCCCATGGTCCAACGGGTTTCCGGTTTCCAGTTCTTTGGGCATGGGGACGCCTGTGTCCCCACGCATAGGACAGTTTAAATGGGAGGAGATCCAAAAGTAAGCTCTCTTGGTCTTCCTGAAGAGCTAACTGTAGAGCAGGAGAGAGAATGGTCTCCGGCAGTAAATATAAAAGATAGGTGCAGTCTTATATATATTTTACCAGCATGGCCATGGCTTTAATTAAACTACTAATTTCTATATTTATATCAGTCTTTATCATTTTTAATCATAACAATAGTGAACATTGAATTTCCTAGCTATTACTCCTCTAAAGATACATCTCCCTCATCAGATTGTAAGCTCCTTGTAGGCAGGGATTGTTTCATTTTGGTCTTTATATTTCTTGTGCCTAGCAGAGTACTTAGCATATAGTTGGTGCTTAAGGAGGAATACATGTGGATTATTTGCCTAAGCAGAAAGTCATAAACTGAATCTAAGAGCTAAGAAATTCAATGTTCACTATTAAAAACAAAACACCTAGGAGTAAAAAGGCAAAAATAGTCCCTGCCCTCAAAGAGCTCCTAGTCTAATAGGGGAAATAACATGTAAGAAAATGGCTTGAAAAACATGTGTGGATATATATTATACATATATGCACTGGCTCTGGGAGGGGAGAGGGAAGAGGGAAAGGAAAGAACATGAATCATGTAACCATGGATAAATATTCTTAATTAATTAGTTAATTAATTAAAATAAAAAATACATATATGCGTATGAAGTATTTGACGTATTCAGAGAGGACTAGCAACTCTTCTGTGAAAGTTTGCTGAACTCTTTTCAGGGCTGCTCATCCACTTTCAGTGTCTCCCTTTCATCCAACTCTTACCTGTGGCTCTCAGAAGCTTGGTTAGACACCAAAGATGCCAGTCATCCTCTGCATCCCACACTATAGCCAACAGTGTTGATTTTTGTCAGAAAAGAGAATGAGGCTGATAACTTTGTGCAGCAATGCCTCACTTTACATCTAATTCATGCAAGTGAAGACATCACCCTGTGAGCCATTGGTCTTCTGGGAAATGAAGGACAAACAACATGTGCCTCTGTATGATGAACTGGAGAGAATCTCAGAGCAAAGACACAAACATAAAGACTTCTTGCAGAAGGGAGGATTTTAACTGGGATTTGAAGGGAGGCAGGGAAGTCTGGAGGTAGAGATGAAGAGAGAGAGCATTCCAGCCATAGTAGAAAGCCAGGGAAAATGTACATTTAGGAGATGGGTATCTTGTTTGAGGAGGAGAAAGGAGGCCAATGTCACTGGATTAAAGAGTAAATGGGAAGGCAGTTAGGTGGCTCAGTGGATTGAGAGCCAGGCCTAGGACACTTCCTAGCTCTTTGACCCTGGGCAAATTGCCTAGTTCTTGCCACTCTTCTGCTTTTTAAGCAGTAAAAGAGTTTTTAAAAAGAGTAAATGAGACAATTAGGTAACACAATAGATAAAGCACCAGTCTTGGAATCTGGAGGATCTGAGTTCAGATTTGGCTTCAAAGACTTCCTAGCTATATGATCCTGGGCAAGTCACTTACACCCAATGCCTAGCTTTTGTTCTTCATCTGCCCTTGAATTGATACTAAGAAAAAAGTAAAGTTTTTTTTTTTTTATAAAAAGGTAAATGGAGGAGAAAAAAAGTATAAGACTGGAAAAGTAGGAAAAGATTAGGTTGTAGATGGCCTTAAAATTTTATGCTAATTTTTATGTTTAAATTTGATCTTGAAGGTAATGTGGAATCACTGGAATTAAATACATAAGGGGCTGACATGCTTTAATCTGTATCTTGATAGATGAAGGAAGTATAGATTTGAAAGGAAGGAAATTTGAGGTAGTGGAACTGACCAGACAATAGTCTAGGCATGAAGTGATGAGAGCCTATACCAAGGAGGGGACAATCTCAGAGGAAAGAAAGAGGCATATACTGGAAATATTTTTGTGAAGGGCAGACTCAACAGGACTTAGCAACAGATTCCAAATAGGAAGGAAGAGAGAGTAAGGAATCATGATGACTAGATTTTGTTAGGAAGAGGGGAGGGGAGGGTTTAGGAAGAAAGATTATGAATTCACTTTTGTATATGTTTTGTATATATTGCATATGAATTTAAGATGTCTCTGGGACATCTGCTTGGGGAATGCAGGACAGGAAGTCCATGAAAGAAGATAGGGCTGCATAAATAGATCTGAAAATAATTTACATAAAGATGACCATGTAATCCAAGAGAGTTGATGAGATCATTAAGGGGAATAGTATGTGGTGAGAAAATAAGACAGGGCAGAACCTTGAGGAATACCTGTGCCACCTATTGCAGCCCAATGGATGCATCTTGAATGAAGAGTCAACAAAGGACACTGAGGAATGGTCAGACACAGAAGAGGAGAGCCAGGAGGTAGTGTTATGACAAAATCCTTAAGAAGAGACTTTCTTTGAGAAAAGATCGGTAGTATCAAAGGCTGCAGAGAGGGCAAGAAGGAAGAACCATTAGTTTTGTCAGGTAAGACATCACTGGTATATTGTGGGATGATCAAATGTGAAAAACTTGGCTACTCTCAACAATACAATGATCCAGGACAATTTTGAGGGACTTATGACAAAGAATACTATCTACCTCCAGAGAAAGGACTGCTGGAGCCAGATGCAGATCAAAGCTATCTTCAAAATTAGTTTATTTATGATTTTATTTTGGGATTTTAGTTTTCTATGAGTATTCTCTTACAACAATGACCAATATGGAAATGTCTTACATGATAATACATATATAACCCAGATCAAATTGCTTACCATCTCTAGGAAGGAGGAGGAAAGAAAGGGAAATATTTCAGAAAACTTATGTGGAAAATTGTTATTGCATGTACTTGGCAAAATAAAATATATTTTTTAAAAAGAGAGAGATCATTGGTAACTTTGGAGAGAGCAATTTCAGTTGAAGGATAAGGTTAGAAGCCAGACTACATAGGGTTAAGAAGAAAGTGAGAGGAAAGGAAGCAGTAGTATTGATTGTAGATGACTTTCTCAAGGAATTTATCCAGGAAAGGACAAAAAAGATAGAGAATGAGAGCTAGCAGGGATGGACAGATCAAGGGAAGATATTTTCAAAGGCTGTGGGAGACACGTGGGCATGTTTATAGACAGCAGAGAAACATCCTGTAAACAGAGTGAAATTGAAATTACCAAGATAGTGGGGATGATTAAAAAGGATAATCAGCCCGAGAAGACAGGATTGAATGGGATCCTTTGGGAATGAAGATGAGTTTGCCAATACTAGACATAGAAGGGGAGGGGTGCTAGCTCAGGGGCAGGGCAGGAAATGGCTTGTGTGGAGGAGACCATATGGTCTGAAGGAGTACTGAGCCGAGTGGCTTAACTCTTCCTAGGCATGGTCTCTGGAGGTCCAGTTTAATGGGTGGAGCAGCAGCAGGCATCATAATGGAATGTTAGGAATAAATTACCAGCTAGTTCCATCTCTAGGGAAAGGGGCAAAAGGAAGGGATTTCAATCTTGGGTTCTTTTTGACCTCCTTTCTCTACTCCTTGTCTTCATTTAAACTTATGATTTCTTCAGTTTCTGTGTGAGACAAGTAGCCTGTAAGTTCATCATCAGCTATCCTCAATACAATGACTGCCCTTCTACTAGCCTATTTCATCAGGTCCAAGTGAAACCAAACTCTGATGGCTATACTGTCCAGATTCAAGATGGCACACCTTTAACTTTTAGATTTTATAGTCAACCCTTCAAGTCTTGTATGCCTTGTTCTTGTCTCTCCAAGAAGATCTTTTTAAAAATATAACTTTTTCAATACAGCACTGCAGCATACTTGAACAGTTTGAACTGGTAAGCAATTTGATCTGGGTTATACATGTATTATCACGTAAAACATTTCCATATTGGTCATTGTTGTAAGAGAATACTCATATGAAAACTTTATCCTTAATAGGGTTCTTATTTCTATGGAGAATTCCCTGTTTTGTAGAGTCCTATAAATGAAAATTTAATTCCCCCCTCTCCCCCAAAACCAAAAAAACCCAGCATCTTTTCTGGCTAAGCCCAGCAGTCTCATCAGGGCCAGGGGCTTGGAACCACTAATCTAAGACATGGCAGTCTTTTTTTGTGTCAGAACCCCATTTTGGCAGTCTGTTGAAGCCCATGGACCCCTTTTCAGATTGTTAAAAATATTTTTTTAGGTATAAAGGAAATAAAAGTATGTAGGATTACAAACAAACCAATTATACTAAAAGATAATCATATATATATATATATATATATATAT
>NW_025366540.1:0-8294 GCF_016433145.1 Gracilinanus agilis | reverse complement strand
TATTCACATATATATTCATTGAATATATATATATATACTGATGATTTGTGTGGATATATTTTATATCCTGCTCCTTTGCTAAAATTATTAATCATTTCAACAAAATTTTAGAATTTTTTAGAAATTTAGAAATTAAAAAAAATTGAGCCGTAGTTTGCCCATCACTGCTCTAGGAAGCTTACATATTTCACTAGCTTCTCCCCAATGCAACAAATACTTGCTAATGATTTTTTTAGATGCTTCATATCTGTTTTTTTAAAAGAAGATCCATTTATATACCCAAGCTTTCACGTGATTTTAATAGAAATGAATATTGTATTTTGTGAAAGGCTTTTTTTGGCATCTATTGATATAGTAAATTTTTATTACTTTTTTATTGACATTGTTATTATGTAGATAGTTTTCCTTATATTTAACCATCCCTCTTTCCTGGTATAAATCCTGATTGGTCATAATGTAATATCATTGTGATATATTGTTGTAGTCTTCTAGGTAGTTTTATTTAGGATTTTTACATTCACATTCATTAATGAGATTGGTCTATAATTTCTTTCTCTGTGTTTTGCCCTTCCTGGTTTAGATATCAAAACTCTTATTTCATAAAATAGGTTGGTAAAAGTCCTTCTTTATCTGTTATTTCAAATTTGTTCATAATTGGAAATAGTTAATGCTTAAATGTTTGGTAAAATTCACTTCTAAATCCATTTGGCCCTGATGCTTTTGTTTTTATGAAATTCAATTATTTTTTTCTAAAATTGGTTTATTTAGGTATTTTATTTCATGGTTTGATTCTCTATGATGTTTATTATTTTGTAAATATTTTTATATTTCTCTTTCATTTAAAAATTTTTCCACATATTTGAACAAAAGAATCCCTAATAAGTGCTTTTATTTCTCTTCATTGGTAGTATATTCAAACTTTTCGTATTTAATGCTAATGATTTGATTTCCTTCTCTCTCTTTTAATTAGACTAACCAATAGTTTATCAATTTTTTTCATTTTTCTCATAAGATCAACTTCTATATTTATTTATTAACTTAATGGTTTTTTTACATTCAATTTTGTTGATCTCGCCTTTAATTTTTAGGATTTCATATTTGTTGTTCAGTTGGGGATTTTTAATTTATTATTTTTCTAGTTTTTTAATTGATTTACCAATTCACTGAACTTTTCTTTCTTTATTTTATTAATATGTATTTAAAGATATAAAGTCTTTTTTAATTTCTTTTTTTGCTATATCCCATAGATTTTGGTGTATTATGTTATGTGATAATTAGATTAAGTTTACACTGCCCATCTTTAGATTTAATCACCAAAAGTGAGAGCACCTCCAATTCTGGGAGGTTCTTAACTCAGGTGTACTAGAGTGGGTGATGAATCAGAATCTACTGACCACCCCCTAAGTGTCCTAATAAGAAATGTCTATTGTGATTGGACACTCAAAGTAGGAGGGAGGCACAGGAAGTGACTCATGAGTGATCCCTTTAAAAAGAGGGAGCTGAGTGAGTGAGAGGGGCTTCTGGTTAAGAGGGTGGATGGTGAAGGAGGTTTACTGGCTCTTCTGGTTGGTGAAGGAGTGCTGGCTACAATGCTAAAACCTTGGTGAATTTAAAGACTGACTAAATATTCCTGAACTTCTCTTAAGGAACTTCCTTAATAGACTCTGTGAATGAGCTTCATTCACCTCCAGGCCTCTGGCCCTCTGACTCTTGGCTGAGTGTTAATTAGATCTATCTGGATTAATTAGAGGATCATAGTAATATAACTACTGTGTTAGATTCTTATTTTCTTATTTCCTCTCTCTTTTCAATTGTAAATAAACTTTCATAAAAGTCAATTTTGACTTCAGATTATTCTTAATTGAGGATTGATAATTGTTTAATCCTCTGGCAACCATCCTTTAATATATTGAACCCCAAACCCCCCTTTTCCCCCTTACAGTTATTATTATAATTCTATTTAATGAAAGTATTTATTGTTTCACTAATTTGTTCTTTAACTCACTTATTCTTTATGATTAAATTATTTAATTTCTAATTTGTTTTTATTTTGTGTTTCCATGGAGCCTTATTACATAAAATTTTTATTGTTTTATGGTCTGATACAATTTCTTTGAATGTTTCTGATTTTCTACACTTAACTATAATAATTATGTGCCCTAATATATGGTCAGTTTTTATGAAGGTTCACTTACCCATATACGTACAACCTTTCAATTCTCTCCAAATATCTCTAATTTAATTTTTAAGGTTTAATTCATCTTCTTGACTTCTTTCTTATTTTTTATTAGATCTATCTAATTTTGAGAAAGGGAGATTAAAGTCTTCTAATATTAATATTTTGTTATCTATTTCCATCTTTAACTCATTTAATTTTTTTATTAAAATTTGTATACAATAACATTTGGCACATATAGAATAAAAATGTATAATGCTTTGTTATCTATGGTATTTTTAACATATAGTTTTTCTGTTTATATCTTTTGATTATATCTCTTGTTCACTTTAAGTTTGCCAGAGATCATGATTTTACTAACCCTGCTTTCTTTTCATAAGATGAAACATAGTATATTCTGCTCCAGCTCTTTATTTTTAGTTCAAACATAACTCATTTCATTTTTGTGTGTATTTTGTAAACAGTATACTGTCAGGTTTTGATTTTTGATTCATTCTGCTACCTGTTTTTGTTTTATTGGTGAATTCATCCCATTCACATTCAATGTCATAATTACTAGTTATATATGTCCTTTCATTCTGTTTTCCCTCAGTTTAACTTTCTCTTTCTTTTTTTGCCTTATCTCTCCTTGGATGTCAAATTTCTTTTGTCTCCTATTGTTCCTATTTTTAAAACTTCTTAGAAATCTTCCCTTATCTTTTTCTTTTACCCTCCTAATTCCAAATTGGCCCCCTTTTCTAAAAATTCTTCCTTTCTCTTTTTCCTTTTATTTTCAAGTTCTTATTTTGTCTGGTTTTCCAAAAGTTCCTACCCTATACCTCCTACTGTGCCCTTTTATATCAAGATATGGGGTTCTATTATAAAAATCTCTCCTTTCTTTTTCTCTAAAAATCCCTCACATATCCCCTCATCTTACCCAACCTCCTTTCTCATAATGCACTCCTTTCTCATTATCCCCTTATTTTCTTATCCCCTTGCCCTCCATTCTCTTAATCTATTCTTACTTCTCAATCTTTCAGTCCTTTATGGGGCTTTCCTTTCCTTGGTCACTCCCTTATCCTGTCCCATTCTTTTTCTCATCTTCTCTCATTTCCTCCTATTTCTCTATATATTAAGACAACTTACGCTATTATTTTATATTTTTCCCTTTTTATCCGAGTTCTCATGAGACTAGGGTTCTAAAACTCCACTGCCTCCTTGCCTTTGCTATGGCAGTTCCTCCACTCATTCCTTTTCCTTATGAAATAACCATTCCACTCTAATTCCTCCTGATTTACTCCACTACCATTTTGGCTTATTTCATTGCAACCACCTTGAACTCAAACTTTCTCTTCATACATGCCCCTTCAAAATATCCAGGCAATGATACCATTCCCAGGGGCCCTAGATACCATTTTTCCCATGCAAGTACCAAACATTTTGCATCATAATACTTCATTATTATCTTTGAATTTTCTTAAAGATCAATTTTTCTACTGAGTTATGGGTTTTTCCCCAGGAATACTTGAAATGTCTTTAGTTCGTTAAATATTCATTTTTTTCTCTTTTATACTTATGCTCAATTTTGCTGGATATATTATTCTTGATTGTAAGCCTAGTTCTTTTGCTCTTTAAAATGCTGTGTTCTAGGGGCAGCTGGGTAGCTCAGTGGAGTATCTATATCTATATCTTGGGTTCCTTTAATGTTGCTACTCCTATCATATTAGTCTGACTATAGTTCAACATTACTTAATTTTTTTCTTTTTTTACTGCTTAAAATATTTTTTGTTAACTTGAGAGTCACAGAACTTTTAAATGATGTGCATTTTTATCTTTTGGTCTCTTTGATCGGGGAAATTAGTGGATTCTTTCAATTACCACTTTACCTTTTAATTTTAGAATTTCTGTGCAGTTTTCATTGATGATTTCTTGGAATATTATGTCTAAATTCTTTTTTTTCCTCATTATACCAATCAAGGAGACCAACTATTCTTATATTATCTCTCCTTGATCTATTTTCCATGTCCTTTGTTTTTGTGATATTTCATATTTTTCCCATTATTTCATTTTTTGATTTTGCTTTATTTCTTGCTTTATAAAAACATTATCTCTTCTTATTCAATTATATTATTTAATAAATATTTTTCTTCCATGAATTTTTGGATATTTTAAAATTTTGTTTGATCTTTCATCATTTTCTTGATTTTCTTGCAATGCTATTATTTTTTTTCCTAGTTTTTCCTCAACCTCTCTCATTTTTTTTGAGTTCTCTTTGAACTCTTCCAAAAGCTCTTTTGAGCTTCTGGCCATTTAGTATATTTCTTCACTGTTTTGAAGTATGTGTTTTTAGTTCATTGTCCTCTTAGTTTGTTAATAAAACCCTGGGAAGGAATGCAGTTCACTAGCCTGGGCAAGATCATAAATGGGATATAAATGATGAAGGAGAATATCTATAACTATGCTGAGCTAGAGAGACTAAAAGCCATGAAAGATTGCTCTGATTGGCCAGGTACATGGACCAAATTTGAGAGTTTTAAGCAATCTGATAATGAAACTCCCTCCCAGTTTATGGATAGACTTATTGTTCTGGGATGTAGATAAATAGAACTTGACATTTCCAATGAGAAGGGTGTCAGGCAAATTAGAAGGCAGTTTGTAAATAACTGTTGCAAAATGGTCCAAGATTAGTTTAAGACAAACTGCCCAAACTGACCTAATATGGACTGTGAGGAATTAAGGAAGGTCACAGTTTATATATCAAAAGTCCATAAACAGAAAAATGTAGAGACCAATGACTTGGTAGAAACACTAAGGAACTAAAATCTTTAACTGAAAGATTTGATAAAAAAAAAAGGAATGAAGGTCAGTCAGTGGACATTTCCCCTTTGCAGGAATCCAAATATCAATTATTTACCTGCCACTTCTGGGCAAAAAGAGGTCACATAATGATGAACTATATAAACTAGAATCAAGAAATTAGAAATAACAACTTTAGAAATAATAACAATTATGAAAATAATAATCTGAATCAGGCAAATGATAACTCACACCAAACTATCTAACAATAATATATTTAAAGTGGGGCTTATCCTTATTATAATCAGGACCAGAATTCCTCTCAGTCTACAGGATCTCAAGGTTATACCCAAATATCTTTATAAAAGTGTCAGGGCAGTAAAGGGCACTGGAATCTGAGGGTACAACCTTTGATTTCCCGGACCCTGATATTTTAATGCCAGTTATCCCTATACACTCCCCCCAATAATGATGAACCTCATTTAACCCTAAAAGTTGGAAATACTTATTATAATTGCCTCTTAGGCACTCGGGCAACTTAGCCTGCCTATGATGGTCCATTTTAAGTCCTGTTAACCACCCCAAAAGCTATCAAAATTGGAAAAAAAGGACTCCTGGATCCATTGCTCATATGTAAAGAGAGCACCTTCTATAGATAATGAGTATCCTATTATACTTATTGTATTTGCTGATTGTTTGTTTTAGCATTTAATTTTGTTCTTAAGTTTATATATTAGTTAATCTATACTATTCTGTTATACTATGTCATTTTCAGCTACTGTGTTTTTGCTTTTGGTTATATATTCTGTCCCACTGTCTTTATTTGTACCTTCTTATACTTGAACCTGAGAAAATAGCATTATAAAACTCCATAAACTAGTTTGAAAAAACCTGAATTAGTAAAGTTAATGTGCCTTTTGTGAATTTTGGCATTTTCTGGATTTCTTTGAATGTGTATTACTATTTTATAAAGTTGTTACTTTGTGAAAATCATTTATACTCACACTGTGGATCATGGTCAAGTTAAAATGGAAATGAATCTCATTTTTGGGTGAGAAACCTTTGTATTCTACCTCTCCTTGGCTGATACAGTGTGCCACTAATTGTAAGCAATATAATTTTGATTTTTAAAACATTTTTATTATTTTTTTCCTTTTATATGCAATATAGTATTTGAGTTTCATTTTTTTCTCTCATTTTTTGTATCTTGAAGCACATGTTACCAGTATGAACTTTTTTTTTTTATTTTGCACTAGGGTAAGTTAAAATGTACATTAGCCCTAATGTCAGTGCATACCCCAAAAGCTTTAGACTATATAAACCTGCCATTCATTGTTTAATATTATGGGATTATGCTTAATAACTATTTCTGATTCCAGGAGAAGGGAATCCAAAAAGAGCCACTGCACAGTGCCAAGGAAGCACAAAGCTAACCTGCATAGTGCCAATAGATTTATTTGGCTTTCTGCTGATTCTCCTGGTGCTGGGATATGTTAACCTCAGATTTTAAAATTTTGTGTGTGTTTTTCCTTGGGCCCTATTTAGTTATTCCAGTTTTTATAGTCCAGACAAGGATGTTATCCTTCAGTTTCCTTTTCAAACCCTACTTCATGATTGATCTCAGGTGCTCCAACCAGAGCTAGCTAGTACTTCTGCCAATGCAACTGCAAGTAGACAGGTTAACTTCCCCTATGGTTGTCCCTTGGGTCCCCCCCCTCTCCTGGAAGCAGTCACAGCTGATGGCGCCCCAGTCCTTCAGCAACTACACTCACCAGTGCATGCTCCTTCCTTATTCTTCTCCCACTAATGCAGCATCCCAAGATAGAGCAGGAATATAATCCTCAGGCCTTTAAAGTCCCTTGTCTGTCCGAAGAGAGATTTGAGATTCTGTCCTTAGCATCTGACTCCTCTGAACTCATTAGTATCCATTTCTTCCATCCCCAGCTGCGGGCCAGAAGCACCAATATATCTACTGTCAGGGCCCTCCAGATGCCTATTTGTTAAAATACTTCTGGATCTAAGCTCTTCAACTCAACAATCAAGGTGAGATTTCCATTCCTTCCATAGGGTTAGGAAAGTTAAAAAACGACAGCAACAAAACACCTTCCTTTCTAGCTGTTCTTAGTTGTTTTAACTTGTCTGAGTCTGATTCTTTTAACATTGGTTCCGTGGAGTTATTTTTGGTTGTTTTGGGGTAATATTAGGAGGGTAAGAGCACTTCATGTTCTACTTTTCCATCTTCCCCAGTGAAGGACTGTTGAAGAGAAATAAAAAAAAACAAAAAAAACTCACAAAGTTTTTTTGAGGACTAAGGTCCTCAAAACACAATTTGCATATCAAGTAGTATGAATTACCATATGTTATATGGATTAGCAGTATGGGACAATGGAGAGAATTGCCCTTGAAATCAGGAAGACAAGATCAAATCCTTCCTATGAGACTTGACTAGTTGGTTGACCATGGACAACTCATTTATTTTCATTGAGATGTAGTTTCTCTATCTGTCAAATGTTGTAATAAATGCATAGAATTCCAATGATGTTCAAATGAAACTGTATCCAAAATGTTTCAGACACTTTAAAGAAGTAGAGATAAAACTCTGATTTCATTGCTAAAGGGGTAATTTATTTTTGAAATTTTGGTTGACCTTTGTTATGGGATTGTCGCACATAACATATGAAGTAAATAACAAAATAAAGCTCAGCTAATTTTTATATATCACTTTAAAGTTTAGAGACATATATAATTTCATTTTTACAACCTTGGGGACAGATGTTATTAGTGTCCTCACTTTACAGATGGAAAAATTGGGATTTAGAAAGATAAAGGGATTTCTCCAGGGTCACAAAAGTGATAAGTGTCTTGGGCAAGATTTGAACTAAGGTCTTCTTGACTTTGTACACTATCTATTGGATATACCTTCTTGTCTAACAGAATTTGACATCTTTATTTAAATAAATATTTTCAAGCTTGAGAGGAATGTAATGAATCTTTGAGTAGGATTCTTAACATTTTTCTATGTCATGAAAATTTTTAGCAGTCTAATGAAGCCAATGGCCCCTCTCTTATAATAATGTTTTTAAATTAATGAAATACCTAGAACTATAAAATTAAACAATTATATTATACTCTGTTTAATCTCTATCTATTTGCTCATTTGTTCACATCTATCCATCTATCCATCTGCACATCTATCTATCCATCTGTCCATCCATCTCTCCATATCTCTGTATATTACCTTTGTTTATTTCTTCCTTCCTTTCTCCTCTCTTTTTCTTTCTTTCTCTTCCCTTCCCTTCCCTTCCCTTCCCTTCCCTCTGCTCTCCTCTCCTCTCCTCTCCTC
>NW_025366539.1:0-5474 GCF_016433145.1 Gracilinanus agilis | reverse complement strand
TGTATTGCTTGACATTTCATCCTATACAGTTTGTCCCTGTTCCCTCTATGTAAACTTCTTATAGTTACCCTGTTGGTAATAACAATTTTTAATATTTGCCAATATCTTCTTTTCTTCTTGGGATACCAATTGATTGAACTTGTTGGGTCCCTTAAAGAAAAGGATTTTTTTCTCCTCCCCCCATTCTCTTAATTACTTTGTGTTGATTCTCTTGAGTTCTGGGTTTGGGCAGCAAACTCTCTGTTTAAGTCAGATTTTTTTCTTGATGAATGTTTGGAAGTCCTCAATTTTATTGAATGACCATACTTTCCCCTGAAATAATAGTTAGTTTTGCTGGATAGTTGATTCTTGGTTGTAGACCCAGTTCTCTTGCTTTCCAGAATATTGTGTTCCATGTCTTCCAGTCCTTCAATGTAGATGCATCCAGATCCTGTGTTATACTAACTTTGGTTCCCTGATATCTGAATGACTTCTTTTTAGCACTTTGTAATATTTTTTCCTTGGTCTGGTAGTTTTTTAATTTGGCTATAATATTCCTGGAAGTTTTCAGTTGTGGATTAAATGTAGGAGGTGATCTGTGGATTCTTTCAATTTCCACTTTTCCCTCTTGTTCAAAAATTTCTGGGCAATTTTCTCTGATAATTTCTTGTAAGATGCTATCTAAACTTTTTCTTTTATCATGATGTTCTGGTAAACCAAAAATTCTTAAGTTGTCTCTTCTAGCTCTGTTCTCCAGATCTTTGGTTGAATCAATAAGGTGTTTCATATTCTCCTCAAATTTTTCATTTTTTAAATTTTGTTTAATATATTCTTGCTGCCTTATCAAATCATTTGCTTCTAGTTGTTGAGTTCTGTTTTATAAAGACTGAATTTCATCCCTGGCTTTTTGGTCTTCCTTCTCCTTCTGGTCTGATTTTCTTTGTAGATCATCTTTTGCCTTCTTTGCTTCATTTTCAAGCTGGCCAATTCTGGCTTTTAAGACTTTATTTTTTTGTTTTAGTTCATGTATTTCCTTTTTCAAATTGTCTTCAGCCTCTCTTGCCTCTCTTGATTGCTTTTTGAGTTCCTGAAGTTCTTGAGTTAATTCAATTTTGAAATCTTCCAAAGCTTATATACAGTTCGATGGAAATACTTCCTCTTCTTCTAGTTCTATTTTATTTGCTCTCTTTTCACTTCCTTGAAAGAAGCTGTCAGTTGTCATTTCTTTTCTCTTTTTCTGTTGCTTACTCATATTTTTTTCCTTCCTTGTTCTGTTAGTTTAAGCAGATGTATTTATTGATCTTTGATGAAAGATTTTCCCTCAGCTGGCCATGGAGGTTTGTAGTTACTTTCTCTGCCCTCTGAAGACTTCTTGTCTGTCCAATTGTTGGGATTGATCCTGTATTGATTGGATTAATTTTACTGCTTAATCTGCCCTGAGGCTAAAATCTGAAGAGGAGGGAAAAACAAACAAAGAAACAAACAAACAAAAAAACAACCTCAAAACCATGGGGGGTCAAGAAGGAGTGTTTTTGCTGAACTGACCTCTCCAGCCATGGGGTCCCCCTGGGCTGTCCTTGTGTTTTATCTGGTTTTCTTTCCTCTTGAAACCCTGCATTCTCTATCTCAGTATGAGGAAGCCAAGCTGTCTGTGGTCTGGGGTTTGGCTCTCTCTAAGCCACCATCTTCCAGACATTTTTGTTGTGTTTCTCTGGTTTTCTCCTCTAGTCACCTCTCCAGTGCCTATGTTTAACTCCCCGAGTCTGGTACCAGCAAGGCCCTCTCTCCAGACTGGTGTGTCCACCCACCCTGAGATTTCCTGGGCCTCTGGAGACTCCACACAGCATGTGCAAGAGGTGTCCTGGGATTCCCCTTCTATGCCCTCAAACTGGATAGTTCAAGAATTGAAGCCTTTTTCTTGGTGTACCTTGTTAGTTGTGCTGTACTAGGGTTCCCCCTTCTCTGTCCAATTATTAGATTTGGTCCTCTTTCTTCTCCAAGCACATTGTTTTCTATCTCAGTGTGTAAGGGTGCAGAGGTTTTAAGATTCACTCAGTCTAAGCCTCCATCTTCCCAGAAATCCACCCAGAAAATCTTTCCGAAATTATATGATTCAAATTGTCTCCCTCATTTCCCCCCCCTCCCAAAGTTGGCAAGCAGTTCAATCTGTATTATACTTATATTATTGCGCACAAAAAATTCTTTATTATTCTTTTTTGTTAAGAGAATAATTTTATAAAACCAAAACCCCAAACATAGTCCCAAATAAACAAGGGATAAATCATATGCTTTCATTTGTATTCTTACTTCCAACAGTTCTTTCTCTGGAGGTGGATAGCATTCTTTCTCATAAATTCTTCAGAATTGTTTTGTTTGATTGCATTGCTATTAGTAGTAAGCCTATCACATTTGATCGTTCCACCATATTGCTATCACTGTGTACAATGTTCTCCTCATTTTGCTTATTTCATTGCATACCAGTTCATGTAGGTCTTTCCATCCCTTTCTGAAATTATCCTGTTCATCATTCCTCATAGCACAATAGGATTCCATCAACATTATATACCACAATTTGTTCAACAATTCCCCAACTGATGAACATCGCTTTAGTTTACAATTCTTTGCCACTAC
Source organism: Gracilinanus agilis (assembly GCF_016433145.1). Taxonomy (NCBI): domain Eukaryota; kingdom Metazoa; phylum Chordata; class Mammalia; order Didelphimorphia; family Didelphidae; genus Gracilinanus; species Gracilinanus agilis. Next base: position 2,864 of record NW_025366539.1, on the reverse strand, counting down.
AAAAAGTGTAGCTATAAATAATTTTGTACAAACAGGTCCTTAACCATTTTTTAATCTCTTTGGGATACAGACCCACTAGTGGTATTACTGGATCAAAAGGTATGCATTCATTTATACATCTTTGGGGATAATTCCAAATTATCATCCAGAATGGTTGGATAAGTTCATAACTCCACTAGCAATACATTAATGTCCCAATTTTGCCACATTCCCTTTAAAATTTATTATTTTCTTTTACTGTCATATTGTTCAATATGGTAGGTATGAGGTAGTACCTCAGAGTAGTTTTAATTTGCATTTCTCTAATCAAGAGCAATTTAGATAATTTTTTTCATGTGATTATATTTAGCCTTGATTTCTTCATCTCAAAAGTGCCTATTCATATCCTTTGTCCATTTATCAATTTGAGAATGATTTATATTCTTATAAATTTGACTCAGTTATCTGTATATTTGAAAATAAGATTTTGATCAGAGATATTTGCTGTAAATTCCACCACTACCCCCAGCTTTTTCTTTTTCTTCTAATCTTGGTTGCATTTTGGTTCTGTTTGTACAAAAACTCTTTAATACAATCAGATTTATTCAAAATCTTTTGAAGATCAATAAAAGTGAATCACGCAAGTCCTTTCTCCCCCTAGATCTTAGGATATATGTAAAGAAAGTGAAATAGTTTCTAAGTTATTGTATCATACACATATATTACTTGTCTAATTCAAGGTCAAGCAGTATTTTAGGAGCTTGGGTATGAAACTACTTTGGATCATATTGACCTAGGGGTTTGCAATGTGCAATGAAACAGAGATCCCTAATACCTGCATTATATGAATTGTTAATTTTGGGGTTGCTGAATCAGAACTTGATAAATATATAAAAATACTGACTTTATATCTTTGTCTTACTCTTTTTCTTGGAAGTGAGTGAAATATAACTATTTATTTGTGATTCCAAAAGCATGGTAAAGGTAGCATCTAGGGCAATTCTATTTCTTTGTTCTTTAATTATCTTAATCGGATTTTCTAGGTTACAACCTCATAAATATCAAAAGGTCTAAATATCCTGGAAGACTTGGCAAACAGTATCTGAGGTGCCCTGGATGAACAGGGAGCAAAAAGAAAAGAAATCTCAGTTTCACCCATTATTGTGGAGAGAAATGTTGGCTATGAATTCTCAAAACACATTCATCCTCAGAAACTAGTAAAGAACTTACTGAAGTGAAGTTTACAAAAATTCCATAAAGAAAGAAATGCTTGAACATGGGCAAGTTACTTAGCTTCTATGAGCCTCAGTTTCTTTTTCTGTAAAGTGGAGATAATAATAGCATTTAACTTGGGATTTGGGGGAAGATCAAATAATATGCTACATTAATGTTATTTATTACTCTCATTATTGTCATAGCCTTTTAAAATACAATTTGCAGAAATGGAATAAAATTATTCTCTCAATATTGTCTTTCTTTTCATTTCTTCCTAAAATCTTTTCTTTTATTCTCACCAATAACTTAGAAAGAGGCATTCTCTCAAACCTATTCACCTTATCTTGTATGCAGACTAAATGCATATAGATTGTTTTGTCTTAACAGAAATGAAAATAAAACATACTCTCTTCAGTTTCTTCTAAAATTATCTTTACTTTCCTGATAGACCCTGAGTTGTTGGACGCCCAGGAATAGGCCTAAGTACATTGAATAAACCTAGATTATCTAGGAATGAACCTAAGACAGATTTGTGTCCTGGAATCCCTAATGGAGATCATAACAGAAGAGACATCATCTTGAGTATGTTTTCATGTATCTTATAGATACCCTTGAATCCTCCAATCACTATGCAGACTGTACCCAATAGATCAATACCTCAAAAGGATGCATTGTTCTCCTCAAAACTCTCTGCAATTGGTTATCTGTTACTATGAAAACATTGCCTGTAACCATATGGATGAATACGTTTGGATAGCAATCCAGATTCCTATAAATATCATCCTCTCCCTCAATAAAATTGCCATTGGCCACTTGATTCCCACTTGCCTTCCTGAGTCCATCTGCATTCTTACCCCTTGGGACCTCAAACCAGGTGGTCCCTGGTGGGCCTGATACTTTCCATGTTTTGTTTTATTTATATCTTCCACTTGACTGGTCCTCTTCACTAATTCTTGTGACTAATTCCTGTGGGAAACTTCCTCTTTTCTGTGTTGAAAGATCAATCACTGGGAACTACTGAGAATGATAAATTATTTTCTCTCTTCAAGATTCACTTTATTTCCCTTTAAATGAGAGGGATAGAGATATCATTTCTAATGTCTTTTTTCAGTGCTACATTATAAAGCAAGGGGAGCCAGCAAAGGACTTAGAAATCTCTCTGAGCACTAGATCATATCTTTCTTTTAAAATTTCCATAAGCCTTATTGTGGTGCAGGTTGCATATGAGGTGGACACTGTATATTGTCAATTGATTGACATGCTATCATATAGGAAGATCAACATTGTATCTAGGTAAAATTTTGAGCAAGTTTTTAGATTATTAAAAAAATTCCTCAGCTTGCTCTGGTTGGTTGTTGAGACCCTGAGCTAGGCAGCCCCTGGCAATTCTTAATAGAATTACCTCCTTATTTGGGAAGGATATAATTCTTATTATTTTAAGTGTTGCTGACAGCTGACACATTGGAAAATTATCAAAATATATTCTAACTGGCATTTTGGGAGGAAGAAAAAAGCACTTTTAATATTAACAAAATCAGCCCATGAAGGAACAATTTCCAATAAAAAAATGAAAATAAGTTTTTCCTTGTTTTCAATTCAGTTTTTCTACTTAAAGGGGATAATGATTTTACAAGTGGAAAAAAATCAAGATTTTATATATATATATATAT
>NW_025366538.1:0-3939 GCF_016433145.1 Gracilinanus agilis | reverse complement strand
TATATATATATATATATATATCTTCAGTTACCACAAAAGACCAATGATTTGGACACAGGATTGACTAGAAGAAAGGGAGGGGGCTGGATTTCAGTGAGGAAATTGTTCAGTGCTTTGATTTATCCCATAAATCTCTCCACATAAATCTCCCATCTTTTTAACATTAGTTGTCTCCCAGAGATACAAGGTGGCTGCAAGTGGATTTCAATGTATTTACAATAAAGACCCATGTGCAAGAAGTAGTAAAAGGAATATGATCAAAGAAAGGTATTTTTCAGTAAAGGTGGCTCTGGTGGCTCAACCATACTGTGAGAGTGAAGGCACAGCTTAATTGCTGCAATGGAACCCATGGAATGTCAAATGCCCTGGAGAGAGGCTTCCAGTCCATTAGATCCTCTGCGAAGGACCTCTGGGAGATCATAAACAAGAATCATGTAGGATGAGCAGGTATGGATAGATCTCTTTTTGCACTAACGGAGGGAATGCCCACATTAATGAGATCATGTATCCCTTGAAGTAAGCTTAGACAGAAGTATGAGGACACAAAGTCACTCTGGTGCATGAAGTCAGAAGGTAGTCAACCACGTGCTGTAACTCTTTGTTACTCAGTTGTATCAGGTGAATTTCTGTTAGGTTGTGAGTTCTTCCAGGGGTTGGGGGTGGTGTTCACATTGTTATTCATAGAGATCATACTGTTTTTTCATATTTGTATTTCTGGAGTTTAGCATGGAGGCTTGTATAGAGCGAGTGCTTGATAGAAAATTTGTTAAATTTTTAGAGGATTTTCAAACTGGGGAAGGCTGAACCACCTACTAATTCATATTAATCCTAATGTTACTGGTATGAAGATGGGATTAACTCTCCCCCTGCCCATTTTTAGATTTAATCACCAAAAGTGTATGCACCCCGCTTATCCTAAGTGGGGGAGGTCTGTAACCCACATAATGCAAAAGTGGGTGACGAATCAGAATTGACTGACTGCCACCTGGGCAGTCCTAAGCAAAGTTTAAGCTGTAACTGGTACATGTAAAGTGGGAGGTAGGCAAAGGAAGTGACACAAAAGAAGTGCCTTTAAAAGGAGTTACAACTTTCTGTGAGCACTGCTTCTTGGGAGTTCTGAGCTGGAGCTCTTTTGCCTTGGACAGGATCCTGGAGGAGCTCTGGCTGAGGACCCTGGACTGCTTTCTATTTCTCCTTAGAACTACCACATGGGTGATTGAAAAAGATTGGCTCCTTCCTGGATTTCTGAAGGGACTATCCTCAGGAGAGCTCTCCCCTCTGGGGAGAGACTTCATGGCTGAAGACCCCACTTTATTCATCACTGGGCCCTCTGCTCAAGGCTGAGGCCCCTCTGGCTGAGGACTAATTAGGCCTTCCTGGGTTGAGCCAGGGACTGGAGCAAATTACTTAGTGTGCTAGGTTAGGTATCTTACCTTATCCTCTTTCTAATATTATTATTTTCTTCCTATTTGTAAATAAACTACAATAAAAGTCATTCTCGCTTGAGTTTTTCATTTAGAATTGAGTAATCAGTTCCTGGCAACCAAAACTCTTAATATTCAGTCCAAACATAATTTTTACCCCCTTAACATTGGTGAGAAAATTAAAACATAGAGAGTTGATGTGACTTGTCCAAGGTCACTCAACAATGTCATCTGGCATTTGAACTTGTGCTTCCTCAACTCTAGGTCTCATTCTCTTTTCCACAACAGATATTGTTGGGAACTCAGAAGAGCAGGAAGACTTTAGAGACATTGAAATGGATTCTAATTCATTTGTCACTTTTTAAGAGCCTCTAGGCTTTTCAAAAACTTAGGGCAAAATAAATTCTTATAGCAATGATTTGAAATGGTGCATCAAAAAGGCTTGGCTTTTGCTTCTTTTCAAAAACATAGAAGTGTTAAATGTATTACAATATAGTCCAGTTGAAAATTAATTAGGAAAATGGTTTTGTATTTTATACACAAAGAATGCCAGTCATTGCTTGGGCCTTTTATATGTCCATATGCCTTTTTGGCCAAGTGTTTATGCCATGGACAGTTTAGTAAGGCCTAACAAGTTAAAGGCTATGTGGAACACAGAAATGGCTTTGGAAGGACTTTTCTGCAAACATTCAGTGTGTGTCAGGATCTGAAAATAGTGTTCACAAAGCAACGGAAAAATGTCAGGTGCATAATTCATCTCTTTCAATAACAGGTAGGCATAGGATGGGCTAGATAAAGCCAGGATATTTGAAAAGAGTCTGATTCAGGCAATAAAAGGGAAAAATCTGGTAGTCTTTCTTCAGAAGAAAGTAAATGGTTCAAAAGTGGAGTTTAAAACAGTTTAATAATGATCAGGTTATAAGTTTGTCCTTAGATGCTTGTATTTCTCTTAACACTTTGTCTTATTCTATTATTTAGCTTATAAGAAGAAAGTAGAAGTTAATGCTATTTTCTAATAGACATATTTATAGGAAAAACACAGGTTAAGTAGTCACAAGTTCTATCACCTTCTCCCAGGTATCCACTACCAGAGAAAAACTACCCTTCCAAGCTATGCTACAATAAACTGGGATCATTTGGTGGCAGCTTCCTGAAGTTTCAACAAAGTACCTGGAAGGATCGTATCACCTTTCACAGGGCAGGCTTGGCCCTCTTAACTGATTCCAGGTAAGGCATCATCAGAGGGGATATGAGAGACTAGGATTTGAGAGTGTTGGGGTATGATATGGGATTGGATGTGAGGGGGCTAGTATATCAGTAATCCATTCTATCCTGGGAGCTGCCACACCCTGTGTTGCACAAAGAGGTATAATTAGAATTAACTTGTACCCCTATTGAACAAGACTTCTCGTCCATTTGCTTGATCTCACTTCTCAAAGAAGTGCTATCTGTGAGATTGTTCCCCCAAAGAGTGATGGTGTAGCTCAGTTTAAGGAGAGAGAGACCAAAGAGAAAGAAAGGGTGTTTTTTTTAAGCCTTTACCTTCTGTCTTAGAATCAATACTGTGAATTGGCTCTAAGGCAGAAGAGTGGTAAGGGTTAGGTAATGGGGGTCAAGTGACTTGCCCAGGGTCACACAGCTAGGAAGTGTCTGAGGCCAGATTTGAACCCAGGCCCTCCCGTCTCTAGGTCTGGCTCTCCATTGAGCCACCCAGCTGCCCCCCCAAAGGGTGCTTTTGGAGGTGGGAAGATTACCATTGGAACTCTGGTGGAGGGTATGCGGCCACCTTCACTGGAAGCTTCACCAGCTCATCTCCTGCTGTGGCCTCAATCACTGGGCCCTTCAGCCAGTCCACACTAATGAAGGGTTTGTCTGTCAGATGGAGAGAACAAAGGTGAGGCCAAAACCTTGACCATGCCTAAAGATGAATTCCTAGTCATTCGTTATGGCCCAACTCCAATGCTATCTTTTCCAGGAAGCTTCTTTGATCATCCAGCCTATCAATGACCTTCTCACCTCACATCTCAAGCAGCAACTTGGTTGTACTTCTCTAAGGAACTTTTATTCTCCACTAGATTATGAGCCCCTTGAAGGCAGGGAACACAGCTAAACATGGCACAGTTCTTTGTGCAAATGCATGCATATTTGTAATTTACTTTTCATGGCTGCCAAATTCCTCATCAGTCTTAAGAATGGAAATAGGCTTCCAATCTTGCAAGGTATGAAGGTCAGGGGGCAGAGACACTGGGCAGGGAATGTAGACTTGAAAGCCAAGTCACTGGGGACACATAAAGTTTGGAGACACGAGAAGAACAGACAAAGAGCCAGTCTCCTCCAAAGAGGACAACAGAAACACGGACTAAGTACTGTCACTAGTCTGAGAGCAAGCAGGGTGTTTCTTTCTCTCTTTCTTTCTTTCTTTCTTTCTTTCTTTCTTTCTTTCTTTCTTTCTTTCTTTCTTTCTTTCTTTCTTTCTTTCTTTCTTTCTTTCTTTCTTTCTTTCTTTCTTTCTTTC
>NW_025366537.1:0-5773 GCF_016433145.1 Gracilinanus agilis | reverse complement strand
ATATATATATATATATATAATTTCCATCCATATGAGAACTCCTACCATTAAGTGAATGGCAACCTCATTATGGTTTCTTGGCATCTCTTCATGAACTGCTTTAGCTAAGGTATTAATCAGCCCAGCCACTGTCGACCCAGTGATAGCCCTCCCAGAATTCAGTAAGTCTTGTCATTGAGATATCAATCCTGAATTTATAACCAAAGACTTTTTTCCACTTAGAAGGACAAGTCACAAAATGCACTCAACTGGCATAGCCTTGAAGAATCCCAAGTCCCAAATTAAGAGAAATTGTACATTTAACTTAGTAATCTGTTGAAACTTTAGGAACAAATATATTGTTCCAAAAAGAACATGTTAAATTTGATTAGATCATTTTTGAACAAACTACCTAAATCTCTATTATATAGGATTTAAATTAATATTCAACGCTCCAAGAATAATATTTTATAAAGTTTATTAATAATCACTAGAAGTGGATGGAATAAAAAGGAAATAGAAGTAAAAAAAAACTAATTATCTAACAAAATTAAAATCATGTGAGCAAAAACTCTCCTGACTCTCACCTCACGCCACCTCCCACCAAACCCAATCACAGAGAGAGCCAGAGGCAGGATTACACAAATTTTATATTCTCCCTATGTCAGCATATAACGTGAGAAGGAAAGTGGGGTGTTGGGAATTGTAGTTCTAGGGTTCAAATTGTAACTACACAATTACAACAAATCCATAACTTGAAAGCTTTTCAAGTACTGTAGAAAAGTAAAATTAATATAATCATTATTAGGAATCTCAAATTAATTCAGTCCTATGAGAGTACTGTGAGAGGTATATAGGGCTATTCAATTGCAAGGTGATTTGATTATTGTCCTCTAAAGATTTACATTACTAAGTAATCAATAAAGTTGGGGTTATCTAAAACATTTATGATCCTTAGGTAATTATTCCTAATCCCTAACTCCCTGGCCACCAATTTGCAGGTGGAGAAGACATTCCTAATGGACCACTTGAATTTTCTTCCCAATTGTTTTAATAGCATTAATTGCTGGCAGATGGTTTCAACAATAACAGCAAGTATTTATTTCTATTACTATTGATGTAAGTGTGTATCTTAGCTAGAGTAATCTCCCCTTTCTCATCTTCTCTGAAGCAAATTAAGCCATGCTCATCATTGTTGTTGTGACTGATAGACCTCAGGTTTTCTAATTGTCTATTTTATATGATCTTACAAAACACATAACAAATGAAAACAGCAGCACAACAGCAGATTTCTTTTTGCTCTTGGTATGTGAAATCTAATTCCCAGGATCAAAGAAGTGATCAGGATTCCTTGCCCATTTCCTAACATTTAGGAATGAATGCTCTCTAAATGAAATAATGAATATTACTCTTGTTCCACTTAAAGGCAAAATCAAAAAGGTGGGGGCAACTCGGTAGCTCAATGGATTGAGAGCCAGGTCTAGAGACTCGGAGGTGCTAGGTTTAAATCTGGCCTCAGACACTTCCCAGCTGTGTGACCCTGGGCAAGTCACTTAACCCCCATTGCCTATACCTTACCACTCTTCTGCCTTGGAACCAATACACAGTACTGACTCCAAGATGGAAGGTAAGGGTTTAAAAAAAAGCAAATAAAGGGAAGAGAGAAAGAAAGAAAAAAGAAAGAAAGAAAGGAAGGAAGGAAGAAGCAGCCAATAAATTCCACAGAATTTGTCACTTGTATGTATCCCAGAGATTTTTAGTAAAGGATAAAAGTTATTGCAGAAATGAAGAGTGATTGTATGTAGTGCAACTGATGCTACATCCAGTTTCTCTGGGAATTTAAAATTTCTTTTTGTCCTGCAGTTACTTTCTCTATATCAATCTAAATAAACAGCTCAAGTGGGGGTCATAGGATAACTTTGTCAGTGATTCAAATTGAGGCTAGATTGAAATGGCACCTTTTTTGATGCTTCAGAGTCCTTGAAAAGAGACAGTTTTCCCTCTTCAAGTTTTCTTGAAAGTTTATGAGTTATAATTGACTATGTAGCCTGTGCCTGCGTTTATGGAAATCTCATTTGTTGAAGTACATTAATTGAACTTGGAGCCAATCCTTCTCGTGATTGTTCTCTGGCCATCAGTAACATAAACATAGGTACTTGTTTTCTAGTGGGAGGGGAGAATCCCTTGGTAGACCAGTCCACATACTTATTTTAAGGATTACATGGTCAGTGACATTTCACAGTCTTGTCAACAGAATTATTTATAAATTTTTGAGAATGATTTTTATAGAAGTTATTCTTATTGTCGAGTTATGGAAGTGGCAAAACTGCTCACTAAAGTTAGGAGAAAAAGGAGAACAAACCCATTACCATGTTGACAAATTCATGAGGCTAACTAGATGACAAAATCAACAATTGACTCAACATGCAAGGAAAAAGCAATGATTACAAGTCATATTGAAGAGAAACAATTTTTTAACTTAGGAAAATTATTGCCTAAAATGAGGGTTCCAACTTGAAGTTAGAGTATAAAGTAAAAGTAATCATAATAGTGACCAAAGTAATAATAATAATACAGACTGCCCTAGGCACTTAATACCATTCCTTCATAAAGTTAATCTTATATGCTTAGCACCCAATAACTTGAAGTAAATCATAGTCGTTAATATCAGCCATAAGATTACTAAAGGGATGGCCACCATGGATAAACTTTTTAACTTTTCAGAGAACTAGGGATGTCTTTAGTGGAAGGGAGAGGTACTTTTCCCTATTATTATTCAGATCTAAACCTATGTAGGTTTTCTTATCCTATATCACTCAGGTCTTAACAGAAGTTCTATCAACTTTCTAGTTGATATTATCAATATCTTTGATTTGAGGGTATATAGATGGAGATCATGAAATGTCTGTTATGTCTTGCTCTCATTATATAACCAGCTTTTTTTACTGTTATCTTTCCAGGGCTACATTAATATAAAGTAAATAAGAAGAACTCAATAAAAGTTTGATTAATTGATTTGATGTGAATTGAATTGAAATAAATTGAAAAAAACTCAAAATCTTGACTACCAAGGCAAATCATGGTGGGAATCATAGCAAGAGGTTTAATAGTAAACATGTTTGGATCTGAGCTCTCTTTATGCATAACTGCCACTCCTATCTGTTTGCCTGGCACCCAGGCGATAATAGCTCCAATATTGCTGAAATGTATAGATACTTAAAATGTATTTTGCATATTTTCAGAAATGAAAACCCTTTCTTTCACTTCATAGCATCGCACAGATGCCAAATTTTCAAGAAGTCTTAATGTCACCACCTTTCCTAGTAATACTCTGAAATCGACATGTTTCTAAACACTTGAAATGCAAACTGCATAAATCACCACCGACCAGGCTGCAGTGACAAAGTCTGTGGAATTCATTGGCTGCCTTCCCTTAGTAATGAGCTTGAGTGATATCTACTCTCTCCTCAGAATAACTAAAGTGCACTAATGTGAACCTCGGTCTTTAAATTATATTTTATATGTAGCTGCCTGGTAAGCAAATTTGATTTCATGCAAATATTTTGAGGCAGATTAGTTGATGGAGAAACAGCATCTGAATGCTAATAATATACATCTCTCCAGACACAGGGTGAAAACTCATTCAATCCAAGGAAAAGTGTCAACTTTAATAAAGCAATGTCAGGCTTTGCCACCCCCATAGCTGGCCTATATTGACATGAAAAATTATAATGGTGGGAAAACAGAACTTTTCAGATATAAATAACTTAACTGTGCTATGAAATTTTCATCAGAAAGGGGTAAGTCTATGTAAGGAAAGGAGTACTCTAAAGAATATCATTGCCATCTATTGACAAGGAAATCTCTTGAAATGATCAAGGCTTTTCTCCCTAAATCAACTTGAATAGACTTTCTTTTAAGTAGCTGTGTCAATCAGTAGATGGAAAAATAATTTTAGCAGAGGAAATATAACTCTCTGCACTTAGAACCAGAACACTAAATTAGAATCCTTTTATTCTACTTTATACCCTTGTGGCCTTGGGGTTCACTTTGCCTCTATGGCTACGGTTTTCCTAATTGCAAATGAAACTGTTGGACTAATTCCTTTTCAACTCAATATATAATCTGTCATAGATTTCATTTGGGGGAGAGGGCAAGAATTAGGACTTTATTGGAACAACCAGAGAAAGTGCTTTGAAATGATAATCTGAATACCTTGGTTTCAGTACCAACTTTATTACTTGTTACTTATGTGACCTTGTACAAAATTGCAGTTTCCCAAAGGAAGAAAATTGAGTGGCCATGTTTTATAATTGATACCTGAAAAATAGAATTCCCAAGAGAACATGTGGTCACCCAGTCTTTGCTTGAAAGCCTTAAAACTATATTGGTGAGCCCATAACATGTGTGCCAGAGGGAACTGCTCTATTTCCCCTCTCCACAGCACCTAAGGACATTTTTCACATGCCCCGCTCATCTGCCCAGCTACCCAGTGCGAGCACTTCCTCCCTCCCCTGTCTGGGGTAATGAGGAGGTGGGATAGGAGTGCTCATAGATGGCTTCACGGTGCAATTAGGGCATGTGATCTCTAACAGGTTCACTAACACTTTCTTAACCAATGAAAAATCCATAACATTTCAAGAAAATTCTTTGAACTTTGAGACAGCTCTCTAAATATTTGACTATTTTCCTTATAAAAAGCCAGATTTGCATTATTTGCATAATAATATTTGATAATTTCTAACCATTGCTTCTAGCTTTGCTCTCTGGAGTCCACCAGACTAATTTGTATATCTTCCCTGTGATATTCCTATGAATGCTTAATGGTAGCTTTCACTCACCCCCTAAATCTCTTATCTAGGCGATAGAACCCCAAGATCATCCTGACTATTCTCTAGAGAGTCCTTTATAACCATTATTCCTATCATGTGCCAATTAGATCTGAAAATAGTGTTCCTGCTTGTGATAATTAGATTAAGTCTACACTGACCATCTTTAGATTTAATCACAAAAGGTGAGAGCACCTACAATTCTGGGAGGTCCTATTCCACCTGGTGAGTTTAAAGACTGAATCTTCCTGGACTTCTCTTAAGAAACTTATTTTAATAGACTATGTGAATGAATTTTTGCTTCATTCACCTCCAGGCTTCTGGCCCTCTGATTCTCTGGCTGAGGGTTAATTAGATTCGACCTGGATTAATTCGAGGATCATAGTAAATTACCTACTGGGTTAGATTCTTATTTGCTTATTTCCTCTCTCTCTCTCTCTCTTCTTAATCATAAATAAACTTCCATAAAAGTCAATTTTAACTTGATATTATTCTTAATTGAGGATTGATAATAGTTCAATCCTCTTGAACCCAAAAAAACCCTTTTCCCCCTTACATGCTATGGTCTGAAAACACCAGTAAAGTCTTCTTATTCCTGGTTGCTTTGCTATTCTTCATAAGGCCTAACTTCACTTATCAAGGTAGTAAGTTAAATAAACATTCATTAAGTCACAACTGTAATATATACACTTTGCTAAGAGTCAGGGATACAAAGTTTTAGAAAAATGAAGAAAGGCAAAAGATACTTCATTGGCTGCCAACATTAATCAAGCTAATCACTTAATCTGTGAGCATCATTATTTTTACTGTAAAATGAGAGTTTTCATTAGATAAATCCTATAGGTTGTTCTAGGTTTTATTTGAAAATTCCAGTGGCCTTTAGCTCAAAAAATGCTATTACTATATGACTTTTTCAAATATTTTTCAGAATATTACCTACTAGCTTTTAGCTACATATATATATA
>NW_025366536.1:0-5154 GCF_016433145.1 Gracilinanus agilis | reverse complement strand
TTGGAACTATGCTCAAAGAGCGAAAAAAGAATGCCTGCCCTTTGATCTAGTCATACCATTGTTGTGTTTGTACCCCAAAGAGATCATTGATAGACAGACTTGCACAAAAATATTTATAGCTGCACTCTTTGTGGTGGCAAAAAACTGGAAAGGAAAGGTATGCCCTTCAATTGGGGAATGGCTGAACAAATTGTGGTATATGTTGGTGATGGAATACTATTGTGCTCAAAGGAATAATGCACTGGAGGAATTCCATGTGAATTGGAAAGACCTCCAGGAACTGATGCAGAGTGAAAGGAGCAGAGTCAGAAGAACATTGTACACAGAGACTGATATACTGTGGCAAAATCGAATGTAATGGACGTCTGTACTAGCAGCAATGGAATAACCCAAGACAATTCTGAGGGATTTATGGAAAGGAACACTACCCACATTCAGAGGAAGAACTATAGGAGTAGAAACACAGAAGAAAAACAACTGCTTGAACACTTGGGTTAATGAGGATATGATTGGGGATGTAGACCTGAAAAGACCACACCCATGTAACTATCAATAATGTGTAAATAAGTCTTGACTGACCACATATAATAAAACCAGTGGAAATGCGAAAAAAAATTATATTGCTACATAATCTAGAAAATAAAAAATAATAAGAAAAAAGAAGTATACCATTGGCCTTTGATTTGGGAGATGTATTTGGGTTTACTTATGAATTTGATGAATTAGGGAAAAAGTCATTCCTCTGTGTAGCTGAAATGTATAAACAATAGAAACAGACATATCTATTTTTCCTTGTTCAAAGTACTTCTTTTTGCATTTGTTTAGTAGCAATTGGCTAAGAAGGCACAAAGACAAGGTCATAGATTTAATAAAAATATTTGCTAGTTAATTTCACTCTATTGCAGTGTCACAAAACTACGTTCTCCATCTTATCAAGTTCTCTGTCTTATAAATATATGCTCTTGGTCACAGCAGCTGAATAAGTATGGGAATATCATTATAAATCCACAATTATGACTATAGAAAATAATTGATAATGGGTTAATAGCCTGTGATGCATATACAAATAGTTACATTTAAAAAATAATTTATTGGGAATGAAAGAACAGTAACTGACTATAGACAATGAAACCCAAGAGTGCCACACACAATTAGGTCCACACCCAGAAACCCCCAAGTATTAGTATACACAAGGTAAACTGGTAACCTACACAAGAGATGTGGGAAATGGGTAAAAGACACTAGTTGGTAAATGTCAGTTAAAAACAGTTACTGGTCACCATTCAAGGTTATCTCTCTGTGGGTCCTTTCTTGGGGTTGAGGAAGACACAGGAAGTAAACAGTTTTAATAATGAGTTTAAGGGTTTTCTCTCAGAAAAAGCATACCTCCTCTTCTCACTGTTCCATTATTGGAAACGTCAGCATTTTTACTGGCAGCTATGCCAGCTAACTTATGTCTATTGCTTAACTTTTCCTAATTCCCACATAACAGGACCTATTTGCAAGTTAGACTTTTTGCAAGAATATACCGTTTCTATGTATTTTTCAATTTCAAAAAAGAATCTCAAATAGCAATTATAAAAATGCCAGGAATCACTTTTAGTTCAAGATGTAGGAGGAATAAAGATAGACACCGGAATTCCTTTTTGATCCTGCACTCTCATGTAGGAGCCTATTTAATATTAAAACAATAAGGATTCAGTTTATGGTTTTATTGAAATAGGGAATAGTTATGTGAAAATTTACATTATAAATGCCAATTGATATTTATTCTGCATTGTGTAGTCTAAGTTTTAGCTGTGGATTTGAAGGTTTAGTTGTCTTTTCTGGAGACACCATACTAATATATGTTAGGAGCATGAACTAATGATTGTTCTTTCTCTCTCAGACCAGATATCTACCCACTATGCCATAACTGTGCTTTGACTATTTAGATAGTAATCAGACTAGTTATATGCCTCCCCTTTTAATTCATCCTTTTTATTTATATGTTTTTCTCAATCCAGCATAGAGAAGAATTAAAAAAAATAAAGAATATACTAGAAATAAAATTTTCTAAATTAGGGCAATAATTTAAACCAGAACATTATAAATACAAAGGAAATCCAAAAGAAGTTTATTTCAATGTCCCCATTCCTTAAACACTCCATCCCTAATAGCTACTTACTTATAGATTCCAAACTAGTGGTGGTAGTGTAGCATGGTTGAAAGATGTTGAATTTGAAACCAGAAGTGCTGGATTCAAATATAATCTACCACTTACTAGTTGTGGGATCTTTGATAAAATCTCTTAATTCTCTGAGATTCACTCTTTTTCCTCAGCTGTAAAATGAGAGGGCTTGACTTAGTGTCCTCTGAGGATCCTTTTGGCTCTCAATTTATGATGTTATGAATATATTCTTCTAGTGGCTTAAAAATACTGAATGCTGTATTCCACCAGTAATAGATGCCATAATAAAATTCCCAAGTGCTTTTATCTTCTGTTATAGACTTTCCCCATTACTCAGGTGCATCCCAGGATTTGGAGTTGGGGAATTTCATTCTTCCCAAACTTGACACTAATTATTTTAAATGTACTTATTTGGATTTGAACTATGTTAACCTAGAAATAATGTTGTAATATTTGAATTCTAAATGATTACTGACATATCGAAATACACACAAAAACATTTTTATATTAATATAAATATATTAATATACCAGAAGCTGCACAAGCAGACTCAAAGAATACTGTTCTTATTGAGTAAAATTACTATATTGAAAGTAAAGTAGATATCTCAAGTTTGTGGTGTTACTTTCAGAGACTAGTAATGTCTTCCCTGCTTACTTCTGAATATAAACATATTATCTAATAAATGTTATCATTGCACTAATGAAAAATGAAAAATGAAAGCAGCGTTTTATGAATAAGAAACATTCAAATGAATAATAACCAATAGCATTAATACATAGATAACATTGCATTACCAGTCAAGTTTCAAGATGATGGAGTGGGCTCAAATGTAATTGTATCTGATATTTCTGGAAGCCTATGATGAATGTTCACCTCTCTTCAGCCTCTACTTCTTTGGAGGGTAGGCATAAATGAATGTTTAGTAGTAGTATAAGTAAAAGTAAAAGGAAATCCAAAAATTTTCAAAAACAATGCTTTTGGCAGTAGTGAAACTTTAGCAAAATATGATTTGAGAGTTTTCCTTGGTTTTATATCAATAAATTCCATTTCTAATGATGTTTATTGATGATGTTTTGAGTTTTTAGTGCTTGAAAAACACTGGTATCAAGGATAAGCAAGACTAAATTCATGGTAGTATTTGTGAAATGTGATGTTTTAGGAAGCTGGGATTTCATATACATGAAACACACTTAGCAAATACACATCAAGGGGTTACCTGGATTGGAGGGCTATAGTGGGCAGTTTCCTAGTATCGACCAAAGGACAATATAAATTCAATAACATTAGTAGGTAAGAATTAGGAAAAGATGTGAAGGGCAAAAGAAGGGGAGCTTTCCTAATAATTATATGAAAATTGCCTTTGAGGAAGCTATTGTCATAATAAATTTTAATCCCATGCAGTAGTGTAGTATAGTAGATCAGGATTTGGATTTGGTGTCAAGAGGCTGGGTAGCTCAGTGGATTGAGAGCCAGGCCTAGAGAAAAGAGATCCTAGATTAAAATTTGTCCATAGACCCTTTCCAGCTGTGTGACCCTGGGCAAGTCATTTAACCCCTATTGCCTAGCCCTTATCATTCTTCTGCCTTGGAACCAATACAGTACTGATTCTAAGATATAAGGTAAGGGTTAAAAAAAAGAAAAAGAGATCTGCATTCTCAAATTTCTTAGGAATTGCCTTAGCCAATTTCACTCAATTTCCTCATCTGCAACATGAAGGAGTTGGAGTCAATGACCACTAAGTTCCCTTCTAGTTCTGAATTTATGATATTAAACTTTTTATTTTTATTTATTATAACCTTCAGTATTCTTCAAGGTCATCTTCCCTTCTTTACTTTCATTTTCTTCCCTTTTTAATTCTGAACAATACTTAATCTAACTAGTTCAATAGTTCAACTTATAATATTACCCTTGACTATCAACCCTCTTGTCCCTCTATCTCACTGTCATCTTTACAGACATAGTTCTGCATTACTCTAAACATCTGCCTCCACTGTTATTTAAAAACATTGAGGAATATAAACAATCATGCTGTCTTGAATCCACTCCAAAATTTCACCTGGGTCTTCCCTGCACAAACACAGTCTTTTTTTCATCTTTCCTTAATCAGTTCCCCAATCAATTTCCACAATGACATCTACAAAACTTCTTTCCTTAAGCAACAAGCATTACTCCCTATGCCAAAATTCTCAAAAATGGCCTTTTATTTCTTTATGAAGGCCAATGAACTGCCTCTCCCAGACCCTATGGCAGATTATAGTGACCCCTCTAATTTTCAAATCCCCTCTAATTTTCAGTCCCTCCCTTTCTACTGATTTTTTCTCTACTGCATATATGTATGCATAGATATCCCCTAAAGATCTCCCCATTCTTTTTTTGAATAATTTTTATTTTTTAGAAAAGTTATCATGGTTCATGATTCATGTTCTTACTTTCCTCTTCACCCCTGACCTCCTACCCCCCAAAGCTGATGCTCATTTCCACTGGTTTTAACATATGTCATAGATCAAGACGTATTTTCAAATTGTTGATAGTTGTATTGGTGTGGTAGGTTCGAGTCTATATCCCCAATCATGTTCGCCTCAACCGATGTCTTCAAGCACTTGCTTTTCTTCTGTGTTTCCTCTCTTGTAGTTCTTCCTCTGAATGTGGGGTAGCGTTCTCTTCCATAAGTCTCTCAGAATTGTCATTGGATCATTGCATTATTGCTAGTAGAGAAGTTCATTACATTCTATTTTAACACAATGTATTGGTCTCTGTGTACAATGTTCTTCAGGCTCCGATCCTTTCACTCTGTATCAATTCCTGGAGGACTTTCCAGTTCACATGGAATTCTTCCAGTGCATTATTCCTTTGAGCACAATAGTATTCCATCACCAAGCATATACCACAATTTGTTCAGCCATTCCCTAATAGAAGAGCATACTCTTATTTTCCAGTTTTTTGCCACCACAAAAAGCGCAGCTATAAATATTTTCATAACA
>NW_025366535.1:0-8810 GCF_016433145.1 Gracilinanus agilis | reverse complement strand
AGGAAGGAAGGAAGGAAGGAAGGAAGGAAGGAAGGAAGGAAGGAAGGAAGGAAGAAATTTCTATCAGACATAGTTGCGAAAGTACCTTTATCCTCTAATTTTTAAAATATGACAGTTTATAGTTAGGTCATATATATTCATTTGGAACTTCCTGTAGTATATAGTGTAAGATGTTGATACAAACTTTTTTTTCTTTCCAAACTGCTTTTCAGTTTTCCCATCTGTTCTTGCCTGTAAGATGTCCTTTTCCAAGTCATTTGTGCTCTTGGGTCTATTAAAAGCCCAGGAACTGAGTATGATTTTTTGAAAAATATATTTATTTGCTTGTCTCACTTGTTTCATTGATCTCTTTTTTGTTTGTTTTTTAACCAGTACTGAAATACTTCTGATGGTTACTGCTTTATTGTCTTAAATTCGGGATCTGAAAGTTTATTTTCCCATCCACTCCACCCCCTTTTTCCATTATTTCCCTAGAGATTCTCAACTTTTTGTACATCCAAACAAATTTGGATATTATTTTGTCTAGTTCTATAAAAGTAACTCCTTAGTAGTTTGATTTGTAGGGAGACAGTGAGGTTTTCTGCTAGCCAAAATTTTTTGCTTTTGATTGATAAAGAAGGGGTAAGGTCTGAGTGGTTAGAAAACAATAACTTTTTGTCCTCTTGTTCTGACTCAGATTTATTTGCATGCTAAACCAGAGAGGACTTTTGTAGATAATTGTCTGAAAGGAAAGGATGAGATCTTTGAACCCACATAGAGGTAGAAAAGAAAAGATGCAGTCATAACTGGAGGGTACTCTGCCTTCCATTTATTAGGTGGCATATGACTAAGGACCTTCTCTAGGTTAAGTGATAGTCACAACAAGATAGGTAGGTGGCACAGTGTCTAAAGTGCCAAGTCTAGAGTCAGAAAGACTCATATTCCCAAATTCAAATGTGGCCTCCAGTACTCACTAGCTGTGTGACCCTGGGCAAGCCACATAACCCTGTTTGCCTCAGTTTCCTTATCTGTAAAGTAAGCTGGAGAAGGAAATAGCAAACCACTCCAGTATCTTTGTCAAGAAAACTATACCTTGATAAATTGACTCCTAGATCACTTATGAATTTGGTAGCTATCGATTTTGAAGTTTTGGAGGTAGCTAGGGTAGCACAGTGGATAGAGCTCTGGAAGATCCGAGTTTAAATCCAGCCTCAGGCACTTAAATAGTTGTGGGCAAGTCACTTATCCTCTGTCTGCCTCAATTTCCTCAACTGTAATATTGGGGAGAAAGACAGCACCTCCCTCTTGGGATTATTGGGAGAATGAAGTGAGATCATACATGTAAAGTATTTTCCCAGTGCCTGGCCCAAATCAGTGCTATATAAAGGCTTATTCCTTCTCCTCCCCTTCCCTCATCCAATTGCATGGTCATCAGATCCCTCGAGCCCTTTCTGAAATGGTCCTCAGGGCGGATGCCATGGGGCAGCATTCTAGATAAGACTGCCTTATAAGGAGGTTCTTTCGCTCCTTGGAATTCCCTTGGACTGAGTCCAAGGACAACCTTACTCATAGCTGAATTCCTCTAGAGTGAATAGGATTATTTTGAGGTTTCTGTGCATTTCCTTTAACTCAGGCTACCCTAAAAGTAGACGGATCTTGTCTTCCCTTTGAAACTCACTGGTGGCGAATACCAAAAAACAAAGCCTTGAATATTCATCCAGAGTTGTAGATCCTGAGTGTACAAATCACACGTGTGTGAGTGTGAGTGTGAGTAAGTGTGTGCGTGAGTGTGCATGCCCCCATCCAACCTGAGAATGAAATGGGATCATTTCGAGCCTCCCAGGAGGTGAAAACGGGTGAGGGGATGCTAGTTCTAAATCTCTGCCTTTTCCATTCATCCTCCCTGCTCGGGAGTAGAAAATAAGAGCCCTGAGAGATTCGGAAACTTGTGCTTCTTAGTCGGCAATGTTTGCCATCTCAGCTTCAGACTACCTTTCCTGGCTTGTTACCGATCATTCCCCCTTAACTCACTCCATGGGTCAGCCTACTGGACGCTGCTTGCGGCCGGCTGAAGCAAGCTCTGGAACTGTTTGTTAAATTTATTGTATACGCAATTACAGCTTGGAAATCAACAAATGCTACAAATCAGGGCTGGATTTATGGATCTGTGGTTTGTCTAGCCCTAAGAAAGTAATGTAGATGGGGAAAGTAATGCTCCAGGTGAAATTTTAAAGTGTGTCCAAAATTTTGAAGTGTGTCAAAGTTTTTCTTTTTTTTTATTTTTTTATTCCTTTTTCCTGGAGATCCAGCATTAACCAGCATATCGCTGAGTTCAGCCATAATGGTCCTTTTTGCACTCCATCTCTACCTCTTTATAATAATTGCTCCCTCGTGTCCCAAATATGCTCTTGTTTCACCTCCATCTTTTAGAATTTTCTTATTTCCTTCAAGCACTGCCTTCAATATGAAAGTGTTTCTTAATATGCTTCTTTATTTTTTTTAACCCTTACTTTCTTAGAATCGATCCTAAGTATCAATTCTAAGGCAGAAAAGTGGTAAGGATTAGGCAATGGGAGTTAAGTGACTTGCCCAGGGTCACACAGGTAGGAGGTGTCTGAGCTCATCTATGAGCCCAGGACCTCCCAATTCCAGGCATGGCTCTCTATAAGCTTCCTCTTTTTTATGTAAAAATTGTTTCTCTGCTTTATTTTTTTAAAAACCCTTAACTTCTTTGTATTGGCTCCTAGGTGGAAGAATGGTAAGGGTGGGCAATGGGGGTCAAGTGACTTGCCCAGGGTCACACAGCTGGGAAGTGTCTGAGGCCAGATTTGAACCTAGGACCTTTCATCTCTAGGCCTGGCTCTCAATCCACTGAGCCATCCAGCTGCCCCTCTTCTCTACTTTACAATCAAGGTCCAATTCATTTTTGTCTCCCCCATTGTTTGTTCAGCAATGTTTGGCCCATTGTTGTTCAGCCTTCATTTCAAAGAGGACCAATGACATCACAAGATAATGACTTGACCATGAATTGCATTTAAGTAAGTCAGAGTTCTCAATAAATGTTATTTGATTGAACTGAGTTCTCAAGAGGGGCTAGTGATTTTTTTGTTTTAATTTAATTTTTTCCAATTACATGTAATAATAAATTTCCACATAAGTTTTTCAAAATTATGCTAATGATTTTTTAAACTACTTTGAATTTGCCCCTTGGCAATAGATGTAAGAATCCATGTACCTATGAACCACCAAGGTACAAGGGAATGACTTCTTCCCAGATATAGCGAGCAAATATTGATATTAAGTTTTGCTCTAGAGAACTTAGTTTAATAAGGAACTTCGTGGTTATTTAGGAGGCTGATTATGGGGGTCCTTCCCCAAGTGAGACTGACTGACTTCTTTGGTGGTCCTGACGAGTTGGTATTCTTTCATGTGCCTGCCCAGAGGAAACATTTCTTCATTTTCTGGCACACCTCATAGATTGATGTGCAAATCTAGACCAACATACACACGAGAGGCCACACACATTAGTCAAGGCCCTCCTGGCGGTCTTTCTGAAGTCCAAGAAGCTGGGTGTTTATGGCTTCTCCCTTGATTTCAGATTAAACTTTATAGGGGATCCCAGTTGAGTCTAGCTGAATTTTGCTGAATTCTTTGGATACAGAAAAATAAAAGAATGCTAAAGGCCTAAAGAAATGTGTTTATGATTAACTTATGATTATCATCAAAAGGTTTAAACTAAATTGATTTAATGGCAAAACTGATTCCTTAAAAAAATTGGGGGGTTGGGGTTAGGGGGGTTTGGGGAGAGGGAAAGAACATGAAACATGTAAATATGGGAAATATTCAAAATAATTTTAAAAAGAAAAAACTGGGGGGCAACTAGGTAGTGTAAAAAATATATTCATTTTATTTTTTACAGTAGCACAGTAGAGAAAGTGCCAGACCTGGAGACAGGAGATCCTGTGTTCAAATTGGCCTCAGACCCTTCCTAGCTGTGAGACCCTGGGCACTTAATGCCAATCGCCTATTTCTTACCACTCTTTGGCTCTTAAAATTAATGCAAGACAGAATCTCCTTGCAGGGATTTTCAAAGGTAATGAGGACCCAGCAAACTGGGCGTCAGATATTGTTCTTCAACCATACATCAACACAAATAGAACAGAACACATGATTGTCAATGTCTATGACAGAATGGTGAACCTTCTCCAAGCAAATATGGCAGGTGATGGGCAGCATTTTGTTTTTACATGGGACAACCTCTTTATTAGATAACCCTAGGCAAGAAGATTTTAACTGCTCTAAACTCCCCCTAAAATTCCAACTGTCCTCTATATATCATCATAGTCTTTGCACTGAGATAAAGAGCAATAATAACAGGGCTCCCTTTTAAAGTTTAGTATTAAATATTAAATTTTTATTTAAAGGTTTTTTTAAATTTTCTGTTAAATCATCCAGAAGAAAAGATATGAGGTTAATTAGAATCGGGGTCTACACAATGATTGCCCCCAAAGTCTGTGCATTATTAGAAATGTCAACAGAGATCACACAAGAGATAAAGTAGACAATTTCACTTAAAATTAAGAAACTTCTGCAAAAATGAAAACAATGCAGTTAAAATTAGAAAAGAAACTGGGTGGAGGGGGGGTGTCACAGAAAGAGAGAGAGAGAGAGAGAGAGAGAGAGAGAGAGAGAGAGAGAGAGAGAGAGAGAGAGAGAGAGAGAGATTGAAGATTTGGAGGAAGTTTCTCTTCTTTTATCTTTTATCTTTTTTCCAAGATACATAGGGAATTGGTTCTGGATGCTTGATGTGTCCATTAAGATGGAAGCAAGAGAAACTAATGACAATACCAAAAAAGAAAGAAAGAAAGGAAAAAAGAAAGAAGGAAAGAAAAGAGGAAAAGGTTATTGAACCATTTTTTAAAAGCACATAGAAGATAAAAAGTTCAAAAGGAAACAGACAAGGCATTTTTTAAAGTAACAGGTTAAATTTGCTCTGTACTTGATTCAAAAGCAATCTGAGCATCATTGAGACTTGTAGTTTCATTCTGCCCTCTTTTGTAAATGGAAATGTTTGGGGGCAGGGGTTAAATTCACAATTAAAAATTTTAAAAGATAAATGTCACAGAGGTGACAAAGTGGGGACTTGAATTTGGCCGTCCTTCCTAGATTTCCTGGGACAGTCCTCAGGAGCCCAGAGTCCATCTATATTCTGGATATGCTGGTCAGGGGCAGCTAAAAATTCAAGATACTAATGGGTCCACATGCCACCTAGAAGTCTTGGGGTTTCCATGCAGGTTATTTTGAGCGAGACAAGTCTTCTCATTGAGCTGGGTTATTGAAATGTTGACCAACCATCTCTTTTCAGCTCAGTATTTAACATTTTACAATGTGGTTCCCTCATGGCCACCAGTGAATTAAGCAACATAAAGCCCACGTGTAGAAAATGATTTTTATTGTAGCTTAAGCTGTGGAAATGCCAACATAAAGGAATTTGAATTTACAAACAAAAGCATTACCCCTCTGGCCCCTACCCTTGTCTTTGTCAGCCCTAATGGGTTCTGCAAAACCATCATGGTAGATGAAATACCTTATTAGATGAGGTACCAGTGGAGGAGTGGGAGGAGGAAAAGGAAAGAAGAATTTTGGAATTTAGGGCTGTGCTGGAGCCAGCTCTAACCAGCTAACCAGTTGTTAAATTTTCAGCCTGAGCATTTACACTTAGGATAGCAACAAAGAGTACACATAAGGGCTTAGTTAATTGATTTGTTGATTGTCTATAAAGTGATAGAGAAAATTTTTAATAATACAGATTAAACTTAAGAGGGCATCCTGTTGACATTCTTCTCTCCCCCAACCAATAGTTAGTTATTTACTTGGGATTTAGGAACCCTAAGAAATCCCTTCATTAGAGGGATTTTCCTTAATTTTCAGGGGTAAAGGAAGAACCTTAATATATTGAGAAGGCAAAAATTAAGCTGCCTCTAGTCACCATGTTCTTTCTTTTTTTTTTTCAAACCTATACCTTCCATCTTAGAATCAATACTGTGTATTGGTTCCAAGACAGAAAAACAGTAAGGGCTAAGCAATGGGGAATTAGGTGACTCGTCTAGGATCACACAGCAAGGAAACTTCTGGCGCCAATTTTGAACCCAGGACCTCCCATCTCTAGACTTCTCTCTCCATCCACTGAGCCACCTGTCTTTTCCTATGTTCTTTCAGTGTATCTTCCAGAGAAGACACGTTCCTCCCTTTCAGAGCAAGCTTCATTGAGTTTGCAGAAAGTTCAAAAACATTTCATGTACCTCCTCGTACTTTTTAGCAGGCCAGTGGTCAAGTGGTTGGAAGCTTCCACTCTGACATCTGCTCAGCCTTGCCCCAGAGCAAGGGGAAGATCATCAAGCACTCTATACCGCCTCGTGCATTCCAGAGGGACCACACAGAAGTCTGACTTCTGGAGTTGGTTTGGATAATCCGAGCCAGCAGGGATACCAGGAGTCGGAGACTGTTGTTTCCAGATATGAATTATCAGAACATTTTGCTTAGGAAACAGAAGTGAGTTTAACTAGCAGCTGTAGCAATTACATTGGAATCCTGGCTTCCAAAGAGCTGCCCCCAGGAAGCTGCAGTGCATTAGATGGAGAATAAAATGCATAGGCAGCAGCACAGTTCTAAATCCGGCAAGGCTTGGGGAGGAGAGCCATGCCGGGCAGTGGCTTATTAGGGATGTTAAGCCCAGCTGGAGGGAGTAGCCCTGAACCAGACATCAAGGAGCTGCCCAATTTTTTGACAGCGCAGGGCAGACACCAAGGCAAAACTTCACCAAAGTGTGTCAAAGCATATTAAGTACAGAATCAAAGAACAGTAGAGTTGGAAGGACCCGGATCATCAGCTCTAGCCATCCCCACAAAGCAGAAAATGATTGCTGATGGTACTTTGAGCCTATTTTGAATTACTAGACTATTGGGCAAAATTTATTTAACGGGTGATGTTTGGACCACCTTCCCACCTCCCCAAAAGAGCACTCCTTACCTTCTTTTGGTGGATAATAGATGCTGAATGGTATAGTAAATAGAGCCATGGACCTGAATTTGGGAAGACCCAAGTTCTAATCCCGCCTCAAACACTTACTAGCTATGTGACCCAGGCAAGTCACTTACCTCCTATTTGCCTCTGTTTTCTTCTCTGTAAATAATAACATCCAGGGTTGTTGTGAGGATCAAATGAGGTAATTGTAAAGTATTTAGCATAGTGTCTGGCACTATGTAAATGTTAGCTGTGATTGTTATTATTGCTATTTTTACAGCCCTTTCCATTCTCACCCCCATCCGGTAATTTTATCTGGCTTATCTTTCTGCTCATGTTGACAGAAAATTAAGGCATATGCTGGGGTGCTCTTGAAATGGGGAGCCAGGGGGCAGCTGGGTAGCTCAGTGGATTGAGAGTCAGGCCTAGAGACGGGAGGTCCTAGGTTCAAATCCAGCCTCAGACACTTCCCAGCTGTGTGACCCCTGGGCAAGTCACTTGACCTCCATTGCCCACCCTTACCACTCTTCCACCTAGGAGCCAATACAAAGAAGTTAAGGGTTTAAAAGAAAATTTTTTTAAAAAAGAAAGAAATGGGGAGGCAGCTTTGGGTGATAGAAATTGCAGTGGTTTGGGAATTAGAAGGCCTGGCTTTGAATATTTGAACAAATGACCTGGTCCACGTCACTTTACCTCAGTGAGACCTCAGTTTGCTCATCTGTAAAATGACAGGTTTTTTAACCATTTTTTTTGTATCATGGACCCCTTGGCATGGGCCCCTGCTCAGAAAAATACATTTAAATGCATACAATAAATTATGTAGCATTACGGAGGAAACCAGTTAAGATACAGTTATCAAAATGTGTCTTAAAACAAATTTATAGGCTCAGGTTAAGAACTTCTGAAATAAATGATATATAAAACCTCTTGCAGCTCTAATTTCTATTTTAATAGTGGGAAATAAGAGGATTCCCTCCTTGTACATCTCCACATTTTCTTGCCCCTTCATTCCATCAGCTTTCATGCCAAGAGCTTTTACCTATCCTTTAGTTTTTGAAGGGTGCAACCTATGGTACAAAGGTCACCAACACTACCCACCCACATCTGTCCACCAAAACTCAGCCACCCCCTATTCCTACTTTCCTTCTCTGTCTATCCCCGTGGTCCCCCAAAGATGTACTGAGATATAAAGGCTTGGCACACCTGCACTAAAGAAAGATTCCTTTTTTAAAAAACAGTTCCTTTTTTTTTTAAAGATCTCTGGATCCAAAGAATCTTACCTCCTCAGGAATCCACTATCTTTTCCCAACACATAATAAATAGCCCAGATCAATCATCCCCACTTAGAAATACAGAGTTTCTACAAAGCAGAGGGCACAGGCGTCAAGAACCTGGTCAGCCTCTGCCCCATCACTATGTGTGTGTGTGAATACCAGCCTATAGCCTGCTCTTGCCCGTTAGCTACAGACCAGGGTGTGGATAAATCCCGCAGCAGCAGGGAAGGTAAATTCTGTCTGTTAAATACCCTGCAGGGAGATGGCTTCTCAGCTCCCTGAGTTTCTGTTTATCTTGCTTTGAACACCACAAATGCCTCAAGGTTAGAATTGCTGCTTGAATTTAGATCTGGTCAAACAGAATCACAGGAGAAGGTTCTTATAAACAAATCATCAGAAGCTTCAATCTTGACCTTGTTCTTCGTAGACTCTAGAGAAAAATCATAGAATCATGAATTGAAAGCCAGAAAGAACCTTCAAGGATTTATATATATATAAAATATATAAAAATCCTTGAAGGTTCTATATATATAT
>NW_025366534.1:0-1205 GCF_016433145.1 Gracilinanus agilis | reverse complement strand
TGCCTTAATATATATATATATATATATATATATGTTCTAAATCTTTCTTGATTTAAGAAATGTAAATTAAAATAACTCTGAGGTACCATTTCACATCTATCAGACTGGCTAATATGACAGCAAAGGAAAGTGATAAATATTGGAGGGGATGTGGCAAAATTGGGACACTAATGCATTGCTGGAGGAGTTGTGAACTGATCCAAACATTCTGGAGGGCAATTTGGAATTATGCCCAAAAGACTATAAAAGAATGTATACCTTTTGATCCATTAATACTAATACTAGGTCTGTATCCCAAAGAGATTAAAAAATTAGAAAAGGACATATTTGTACAAAAATATTAATAGCTGCCCTTTTTGTTGTGGCAAAGAATTGGAAACTAAAGGGATGTCCCTCAATTGGGGAATGGGTGAACAAATTGTGGCATATGATGGTGATAGAATACTATGCTGCTATAAGGAACGATGAAAGGAATGATTTCAGAAAGAACTGGAAAGACTATGTGAAATGATGAAGAGTGAAATGAATAGAACTGGGAGATCATTATCCATAGCACCTACAATATTGTAGAACAATAAAATGGGATAGACTTTGCTACTAAGAGCAATACAATGATCCAGAACTATTCTGAGGATTTATGAAAAAGAATGCTATCCACCTCCAAAGAAAGAATATTGGAGTAGGAATGCAGGTGAAAATATATGATTTGTCACTTGTTTCTTTGGGCATATGATTTGGGGTTTTGGTTCTATAAGATTATTCACTTACAAAAATGAACAATTTAGAAATATGTTTTGTGTAATAATACATGTATAAAACAGATTGAATTGCTCGTTGACCCTAGGGGTGGGGAGGGAGACAATATGGATCATATGACTTTGGAAAACTTATGTGGAAATTTGTTATTAAAATTAAAAAATTAAAAACTAATTTATTTGGCTTTTTATTTTGGGGTTTTGGCTTTACATGATTCTGTTATAAAAATGAACAATATGAAAATACATTTTGTCTGATAATACCTGTATAATCCAGTTTGAATTGTTTGCCAGATGTGGGAGGGTGGAGGGAAGAAAGGGAGGGAGATAGTTTGAATTATAATACTTGAGAAAACTTATGTGGAAATGGCTTAATACATATAATTGGTAAAATAAAATATCTTTATAACAGAAAACCAAAACAAATATATGTATTTAAATATGTATATA
>NW_025366533.1:0-3630 GCF_016433145.1 Gracilinanus agilis | reverse complement strand
TTTTATCTTGATTAATTACTTAGAAAAGGATAATTTTGGGGGCAATTTAAACATTCCAATGCCCTCCAGACTTGACTTTCAGAGCATAGAACGCACAATTACTGTGCATTGTGGGTTCCAATCTTAGATCATGTATTTCGAAAAGACCTCCCTCAAAAGTCATCTAGTCAAAATGTCTTCATTTAACAGATGTAGAAACTGAGTCCCAGAGAAGCTAAGTGATGAGCCAAGTTCAGAGCCCAAGTATCCAAATCTATAGATATTTCTACTAGGCTGTACTTCTCCTGATTGGCCTCAGACTACAGATAAAAGGACAAGGTACTTTTTGCATGTGATCTGGTTGGACCAGATGTCATGGGCAAAGCTTAGATATCATCTTTTGAGACCAGATGTCATGGGCAAAGAAGTACTCCTTAGCTCTCCTACTTCTCCTGGTCCTCTGCATGATAAACTCTGCTTAGCCCACAGTGGTCACTAGTTGGTAATTTATTTTCTTCCTTCTTAGAATCCCTGGTTTTTCTCAAGGCTCTGCTTGAAGACCACCCTCTGTAAGAGGACTTTCCTGGTATTTTTAACTTTTAATGTTTTACTCTCCAAAATTACAGTCCGTTTACCTACTGAGAGTTGCTAAGTTGTTTCAGACTCTTTGTGACTTCCATTTGAAGTTTTCTTGGGCAAAGATACTAGAGTGGATTGCCATTTCCTTCTCTAGCTCTTTTTATAGATCAGGAGGCTAAGGAGAACAAGATTAACTGGCTTGCCCTGGCTCATATAGCTAATAAGTATCTAAAGTCAGATTTGAACTCAGAAAGATGAGTCTTTCTGACTTTCTGACTCCAGGCCTGGCACTTTATCCATTGTGAAACTTGGCTGCCCTGGAGTGTTCAGGGAATATTATCATCTCTGGTCTGAGGTTATGTCAAGTTTTTTTCAGAGCAGCTTATCCACCTTGGTGTCTGCCTCTCACTTGTGGCTCCAAGAAGCTATAGGAAAAAATATGTAGCCATACCCTGGTAAACTTCTTTGACAGATGGGCTAAAACCAGGTTAAGAGTAACTGATAGACCTCAAACCCATCTGTGAGTAAGGGAATGCCTACCTCAAGTATCTGAAAACTTTCCCTGGTAGAATGGGTAGATAAGAACAATTTATTCCAATGACCATGAAGGAGACTGAAGCAGGCCGTGTGAGTGTCTAGACTAGAGCTTGGTCAGACTTTGGAAATGCCAAATTCATCCAGTGCATCTCAGGCCACTGCCAGTTGTCCTGACTTTTGTTGTGCCCCTGGACTTTGATTTCTATTATTATGCAAAACACACTTCCATAATGGTCCTTATTGTAAGATCACACTCATATAAAACCAACACCCCAAAAATAAACCCACAAATACTCTGATGTGAAAGCTAGTATGTTTTGATCTACATCCATCCAACTCCAACAGTTCTTTCCCTACAGGTGAATAGCAATCCCCATCATAAGTCTTTCTGGATTGTCCCAGATCACTGCACTGCTGAGAGCAGCCAAGTTTTCACAGTTGATCACCATATAATATTGCTGTTACTGTGTAACATTCTCCTGGTTCTGCTTATTTCGCTCTATGTGACCATAGACTTTGATGACTCTGAAAGAGAGACTGAGGCTAATGACTGTGCAACTCTGCTTCCCTTTAATCCAATTCATGCACGAGTAAAGACATCACCAATGACGGCACTGATCCTTTTTGAGAAACAAAAGACAAAAACCAACATTCTATATGGTGCCTGTTACATGTTGTTGTTCAGTCATTTTAGTTGTTTCCAACTCTTTCTGACTTCATTTAGGGTTTTCTTGGCAAAGATACAGGAGTGGTTTACTACTTCCTTCTCCAGCTCACTTTACAGATGAGAAAACTGAGGCAAAGAGGATTAAGTGACTTGCCCAGGGTCACAAAGCTAATAAGTGTCTGAGGAACCAGATTTGAATCTTCCTGACTCCAGATCGGACTCTATATCCATTGATCCATCTAGTTGCTCTTAGGCTTGTCACCTAGTAGAAACTTAATAAATGTGTGTTGATTGATTAATTTACTTAGCTTGTATATTTCATGTATTTATTTGTGGATTAGTGCCAGTTGTCCCCCCCCCATCTCCATTAGAATGCAAACTCCTTAGGGACAGGGACATTTATTTGCCTTTTTTGTATCTTTTTTTTTAACCCTTACACCTTCCCTCTTAGAAATGATATTGTGTATTGGTTCCAAGGCATAAGAGTGGTAATGTAAGTTAAGTGACTTGCCCAGAGTGACACAGTTAGGAAATGTCTAAGGCCAGAATCAAACCTCAGACTTCCCATATTCTGGCCTTTCTCTCAGTCTACTCAGCCACCTAGCTACCTCATTCTTTGGATCTTTATTTTTAAAAATAAGCCTAGCACATAGTAATAGCTCAACAAATATTAGTTAATTGATGGAATGAACATAGCTTTCAGGCTATTATGAAGGACTAACATCCTTTGCTTATATACACTGAGATTATTAATAAGTATTATTAAGCAGACTATTTCTCCTGGCATTCAGTTTTTTTTTTCTGTTGTTGTCTCTTTTTGACCACCTTTGAGGTTTTCTTGGCAAAGATACTGGAGTGGTTTGCCATTTTCTTTTCTAGCTTATTATGAGACAAACAGCCTTAAGGGACTTTCCTGGGATTGCCCAGATAGGAAGTGTCTGAAGATAGATTTGAACTCAGGAAAAGGAATCTTCTTTACTTCAAGCCCAGCACTTCATCTACTGTGCCACCAAGTTGCTCCAATATTTCAAATAGTTCACATGAAATATTTCTCTGTCCCTTGAGCCAAGTTTCATGTTTATTCAGTGAGGCTCAACCTATCAAATATATTATTACCCATTACCCAAATGACCTCTAACACTTGCTATTAGAGAAAAGCAGGAACTATTTGTAACAATTAATCAGTTGCTTTTGCTCAATATGTGGTAAGGCATAAATCCCGTAGCATAAGACTTCACTTTTCTAAATATGCTGAATATATATGCTAAGTCCCAAAGAAATTTGACACTTAAGTGAAATATCTTGCTGAGCAAATAGACACATCAATGTAATGAGTGCTTCAAATTTATTGACTTAAAGCTGAGCTTCCTAGAGAAAAGGAGCTCACAAAACAGGTCACAACTGTTCAAAAATGTCTCCCAACAATGAGACAAATTGAACCAGGTTTCTCATTTAGATATAATCATTGTTCCTGTAAGAATTAGAAGGAACCTTTAGAAATGTCAGCATTAGTGGAGAAGGTGATGTGGGTTGTCCTGCAGACAGATTGGTGTATGTATGTTGACAGGTTGCTATAAAGATGTAGGCAAGAATTCTGCAATTGTCCAATCAGCAAGGGGATAGAAAACTAGGGACTCTCCCTCCTTTGGCGTCTATACAGAATCAGGTAAAAGTAACCTTAAATTATGCCAGGCAGTTTCATCCCATTTGCATTGTGACTTTCACCAACCCGATAAACAAGGCAAACTATGGATAAACCAATGCAGACCAAAATAAACTATAGGTAAAGTGACATCAGTTCTTTGGGAATACAAGAGAAACAATTGCCCCCAAAATTATCCTTTTCTAAGTAATTAATCAAGATAAAA
>NW_025366532.1:0-7332 GCF_016433145.1 Gracilinanus agilis | reverse complement strand
GCTCCCTTTGGTTTATCCCTTCTGACTTTCTCAGTAGGGTTAGATGGAGTTTTTTATCCAGATGGATAATAAAGCTACTCTTCCTTCTCCGGGTTGATTATACTGAGAGTAAGGTTTGATTATTACTTCTTAATGCTCTCTTCCTCTCCTTCTTATGGTAGTATTTATCCCCTCCCCTTCCCATGCCCTCTTTGTGTGTAATAGAATATCTTATTTTTCTTATTTACTCAGATTTTTCTTGATGTCCCCTACTATTCCTCCCCTCTTTCCCACCCCCCATGTCATCTTAGACCATTTAGTATCCTGTCCTCTCCCTATGAATTATTCTTCTGGTTGCTATAATAGTGAATATTATAATAGTGTATAGAGTTCACTACAGAGAATTATACATAGCATTTCTCCACCTAGTAATACAGATAATTAGATCTTATTTATGCCCTTAAAGAGTCAAGCTTAAAAGACTATGAGTTTTCTTTCTTTTCCCTCTGTTTCTTATTTACCTTTTCATCTTTCTCTTGATATCTGTGGTTGAGTGTTAAACTTTCCACTTAGTCCCGGTCTCTTTTGTGCAAAAACTTGGAATTCTTCAATTTTGTTGAATGCCCATACTTTCCCCTGAAAGTATATGGTTAGTTTCGCTGGGTAGTTGATTCGTGGCTGAAGGCCCAGCTCTCTTGCCTTTCTGAATATTGTATTCCAAGCCTTGCGTTCTTTTAGTGTTGAGGCTGCCAGATCCTGTGTGATCCTTATTGGTGCTCCTTGATATTTGAATTGTCTCTTTCTGGCTTCTTGTAAGATTTTTTCTTTGACTCGAAAGCTCTTCAATTTCGCTATTATATTTCTGGGTGTTGACTTTTCTGGGTCCAGTTTAGCGGGTGTTCTATGGATCCTTTCAATGTCTATATTGCCCTCTTGTTGTAGAACTTCAGGGCAATTTTGCTGAATAATTTCTTTGAGTATGGAGTCCATGTTTTTATTAATTTCTGCCTTTTCTGGAATACCAATGATTCTCAGGTTATCTCTTCTAGACCAGTTTTCTTGGTCTGTCACTCTCTCATTGAGATATTTCATGTTTCCTTCTATTTTATCAGTCTTTTGACTTTGTTTTATTTGTTCTTGTTGTCTTGAGAGATCATTGGTTTCTAAATGTTCGATTCTAGCCTTTAAGGACTGGTTTTCGGCTCTAATGTTTTGGTTTTCCTTTTCAATCTGGTCATTTTTGGTCTTCAGTTGTCTTGTCTCACTTTCCAATTGTGAAATTCTGCCT
Source organism: Gracilinanus agilis (assembly GCF_016433145.1). NCBI lineage: Eukaryota > Metazoa > Chordata > Mammalia > Didelphimorphia > Didelphidae > Gracilinanus > Gracilinanus agilis. The sequence goes on along the minus strand of NW_025366532.1, from coordinate 6,065 downwards.
TTTAAACTGTTATTTTCTTGCCAGATTTCTTCCATCTTCCTCAGCATTTCATTTTTAAACTCTTCCATAACTTGTGACCAGCTTTCATTTTTTTGGGGAGTTTTGGATTTTTGTTTTCCCTCCTCTGTTGTCTGGATTTTCTCTGTGTAGAAGTTGTCCAGTGTTCCAGAATTTCTCTTGATGGTCTTTTTCTTCTGGACTTCCTTATTGCTGGCCATTGTTAGCCCCGCCTCTTTTCTGCTTTGTCTTTGCACTCCGGGTCTGCCTGGGCCTTGCAAGTTTGGGGGGGGGGGCCTCCGGTCTCCTTGTCCTCGGGGTCAGGCCTCCTGGTAGTTCCCGGTCTGCCCCTCTGCCCGAGGTTCCTTCAGCAGTCTTTGGGGCTGCTTCCACAGCCACGCTCAGGTCTGCACTGTGTCCTCACTGGAGGTCCAAGCCTGGGCTGGAGATCGTTATTCGTGCCTAGGGCACTGCCTTTGCCTGCGCAGATGCTCTTAGGGCCCTGCTTTCACCCCTGCAGAAGGTAGTGAAAGTCTGTGGGCTGGAGATCTTTATTCGCCCCTGAGGTGATGCCTTCAGAGCTTGGGAAAGGCCGCGTTTTAGGGGCCTTTGTCCCGGCCGGAGGCGGTGCCTTCACCCACGTGGGTGCTCAGGGAGAGTCCCAGCCACCTGGGGTCCCTCGTCTTGCAGCGCACAGGTACAGGCTCCGGGGCTGCCAGTGATTAGGGGCTTCTTCCTCTCGTGTTTTAGTGTGAACTGTTTCACCCCTTTAAAGTGTGGAAATGCCCCGATTCTGCGTACCTTCAATGCTGCGCCCTGTTGTGGGGTTCCTGCGTTCCTCTGGACTCGTTTTTATTTCCCCTTGAGGGGTCCTGTGTGGTTCAGTCAGGAGAGATCGAGCAGCTGCTCCTTATTCTGCCGCCATCTTAACCGGAAGTCTCCTCTCCATCTTTATTTTATTTTTTTATTTATTTTTTATTTAATTGATTAATTATGAAAAATTTTCCATGGTTACAAGATTCATATTTTTTCCCTCCTCTTTTCTCACTCCCCTCTCATAAACAACATGCAATTCCACTGGGTTTTATATGTGTCATTTTTGATCAAGATCTATTTCCATATTATTGATATTTGCACTAGGGTGAACATTTAGAATCTGCATCCCCAATCATATCCCCATTGACACATATGTTGAAACAGTTGTTTTTCTTCTGTGTTTCTGCTCCCATAGTTCTTTCTCTAGACGTGGAAAGTGTTCTTTCTCATAAGTCCCTCTGATATGTTTTGGATCATTGCATTGCTGTTAGTGGAGGACCCCATTATAATCGATTGTGCCACAGTGTATCCATCTCTGTGTATAATAAAGTTCTCCTGGTTCTGCTCCTTTCACTCTGCATCAATTCATGAAGGTTGTTCCAGTTCACATGGAATTTCTCCAGTTCATTATTCCTTTTAGCACAATAGTATTCCATCACCAGCATATACCACAATTTGTTTGCCCATTTCCCAATTGAATGGCATCTGTTTGTTTTGCAACTTTTTGCTACTACAAAGAGTGAGGCTATAAATATTTTCCTCATTGTCTTTAGAAGAGACAGAGACCTCAGAATCATAATTTCAGATGTGTACCAGCTAAATACAAATAGTGTCAGTTCTCATCAGTGATGATCACCCTCAATAGCCTAAATTCCTTTGAACAGTCCCCAACTCCTTCCTACTACCCATAGTCACAAAAAGATTTAACAGGACTGACAAGAATTTAGGAATAAATTAGAGAGTATTAATAGATACTGGGCCTAGAGTCAGGATGATGTGAATTTATGGCCTGTCTCAGATAATTATTAGGTACATGACCTTAGACAAGTCACTGAACCTCCATTTGCCTCAGTTTTCTCATCTGTAAAATGTGGGTAAAAATGAATAGGGCATATTTCACAGATATGTTATGAGGATTATTTGGAGTAGTAAATATAAAAACTTTGCAAGCCTGAAAAAGCCAATGTATTATTATCATCATTATTCTATTTTTCAGGATTAAATAAGATTAGATCAATCAAAAAACATTTTTAAATGTACACCAAGTGTCAGGCATAACACTAAGTACTACAGACCCAAAGATGAAAATGAACCAGTCCCTGCTTTCCCAAAGCTTACATTTTATATTTATAATGAAGGCAAAGTTAATAGAAAGTAGTTTTGGGGAAAAGGACACTTAACAGCAGGTAGTTAAGGTCATAACTAAATAGTCTTCACATCTTTCAAGGCAGAGAGATGTATTCAAGGTATATCAGTTCTTAAAGCAGTGTGCCAGAAATGAACACAGAACCTCACAAAACAACAGCAGGTTTACGGCAGTCAGGACAACATGGAGGCAGAGTTCCTTGGGGTATGAGGTGTTGCATGGTCTTTTGCTTGACCCACCTTGCACAGAAAGGCCTCTCTTTAATAATGTCTTAACAAAACAGAAAAAAAAAGGTCTGTGAGAATCATCAGAGGGGATCAACAGGTATTGTATTGGCTAACTGTGACCTTGATTCTCCTAGGTGGGAAAGTCAGATACATTAGTGTTGGGTATGGTTGTAATGTTTAGGAGTTTGTGGTTAAAATTCCATAGCTGGATTATAGTGCCCCTGAGAATCCCTGCCAGTCAGACAATAGCTAGGATTACCCCATACTATTAAAAAGAGGCTCCTAGTTTGTTAATTATTAGAATTCTCAGAATGGAAACAAGGCACATACACGTAATAAAAAATTATGGCACCAATTATATGCTTTACTTTTGCATCGTTTGCAAAGCATTCACCTTGCTTTTTTAAAAAAATAAAACCCTTACCTTCAGTCTTAGAATCGATACTGGGTATTGGTTCCAAGGTAGAAGAGTGGTAAGGGCTAGGCAATGAGGGTCAAGTGACTTGCCCAGGGTCACACAGCTAGGAAGGGCCTGAGGCCAAATTTGAACCCACAATCTACCATCTCTGGGTCTGACTCTCAATCCACTGAGCCACCCAGCTGCCCCCTCACCTTGAACATAGTATTTTCCCATTCTCCTTTGTCATACTCCCTGAAAATAGAATCTGATGCTTGTTTAGGTATTTGGAAATGCATAAGGATGAAGCACTTGAAAAATAATGGAAAGTTTATGCTAGTATAAAATCTGGTTATAAATTTAGTATAACAGGAATCAGGGTTTGATGTTTCTTAGTTCATCCTGACTCAACAATTTCATCAGAGATTGACTGCAAAATCACCCAATTTGGTTCTGTCAGGGGTGGATGCTCTAACTTCAGTGTAGGCTGAGAACTTTTTTAATATTCCTTTAATCTGTGAAAATGCAGGTAAATGATCATAGAGCAGAGAATTTATCTGGAGATAAACATGTTGTTGACCTGGCTTAGCTTAAACCACATCATCTTTAAATTTGATCCAACTCTTCCAAGAAGTTTTCAGTTCTAACAATACTTTTAACTTATATAAAGCAAACTATCAAATCCAACAATTATATTCTCTGAGTTTGGGGTCTGAGGGAATAGGGAATCATATAAAAGCGCCTGACTTCTTAAAGTCCTATATAGACTACCATGTCTTCTCCTTCATATATCCTTTAACAAACTTTACATCATGATAGGGAATGGTCCTGTGATTTCATTGGTACAGGGAAATTTGGAGTGAGAGAACTGCTTTGATCAATACAGATAAGCAGCATCCCTACAATTTATAGTCACATGGTTGCACTGAGTATTTAAATGACTTTCTTGGAGTAAAAAAGTAAATAATTATCAGAGATTAGATGTGAACCCAGATCTTCCCAATTCACTAAGCCAGTTCTTCTACAGTCCTGCCATCTCCTATTGCAATGAAACCTACGCAAGCAAAAAAATAAACATAAATATGCCCAACTATGTCATAAATCAGATCTAACATTCTAACCCATTGTTTCTATTGGGAAAATTGATTCTGTTCAGATCTCAAAACTATAAAAATTTCCTACCACAATGGTAACAACCATATATCTTTCTGTTTCCTAACCAGTCATTCTTTATCTAGGACATTTTTGATCTGAGGTGAATTTATAGCTAACTATTTCCCCCATGATCCTGGGATGTATATTACTTGGGATCATGAGGTTTTAGTTCTATTATACCCTCCCCAGATTCTGCCATTCCCATGTTATAACTGACACAAAATCTATTCCCTAAAATATTGTGCTATAATCCCCATGAAACTACCTCTTTGTTCTCAAATTGGCAGAATTTAGTTACAGATAGCCCCTTGAGACAATGAACAATAGACACTTAACCTTGATTTAGCTCCATGTTCAAATCATCTTCTGCTCCCATTTTGCTGAGTCATAACTAATTCTTTACCCAGGGAATAGATTTATTAGCATTCATGTTCAAAATTATAAAAGATACCATAAATATACTATAAATACTCTGAATGTGAAAAAGGTGTATGAAAAAGATAAACAGCCTAATTAGTGCAAGGCATAGACTTATTAAATAAAATGCAATAGCCCAGTTTGTGAAAACAAGGAATAAGGTCCAAACAGGACATGTAGCAACTAAATGGAATCATAGATTGAGAGTTGGAAGGAACCTTACCAAAACTGAGAGAATGAGAAGTTAAATGACTTACTCATTGTCATCATGCACCAGCTTGTATTCCTTAGACTAGATTCTACATAATCCCTTCTGGTACTTCCCTATTTTTTTTCAATTTCCTTTTATATGTTGTCTTCTCCCATTAGTTTTGAAACTTTTTGAGGGCAACCATATTTATTTTTTAATATTTGTATCCCCCAAGCCAAGGACAATAGCAGCCCTTGCCTTTAAGTAGCTGGTAAACTAACAGTTACTACATGTAAATAATTAGGGATATACAAGATATATACATCATAGATTAATAGTGCTATCAGAGAAGAGACCAATTTCAGCTAAAGGGACAGGAAAAGAATTTATGAGAAAGGTGAGCTTCAGTTGAGTTTTAAAGTAAGCCAGTGAAAGCAAGTCAAAAGTAAGAATTGATAACATCCTAGAAAGAGTGGAAAGCTATTACAGCATTCCTTTAATCTGGGGAAATGTATATAAATGACCATAAGGTAGAGAATATATATAGAGATAAACACCATTTGGACCTGGCTGAGTCTTGAAATGAAGTACTGTGAGAGCCAAATAGCAAGTATGCCAGTATGACTACCCTAAAACGCATGGAGAATAATAAAGGTGCAAGAAGACTGGTATAATTAGAGAGGATCATGCTGTGAAGAGCTTTAAATGATAAACAGAACACTCAATTTTGGAAACTGTAGGTAATAGGAAAGCATTTGAGTTTACTGAATGAGAATTGACATGGGCACATAAGTTGCAGGAAAATCATTCTGGCATCTATGTAGAAAATGGCATGGAAGGTGAAGAGTCTTAAAGAAATTAGGGTTTTTTATACATAACGAGGACCTGGATTATGGTGGTGGCTTTGTGTGTAGAAAGAAAAGAGGCATATGAGAAATGGTTGTGGGTATGAAATGTCCATTTGGTATCTGCTTGGTTCCATGGGTTAAGTGAAAGTGAGGATTTCAGTTGACACAAATGTTGTAAACCTGATTTTCCTTGAAAAGTTATAGGGAAACTAAGAAGACAGCATTTTGGGGGGAGTGAGGGGAATGGGAATATTTGTTCTTTTTTCGATATATTGAGTTTGAATTACTGACATAACATCCAACTAACAACATCCAAAAGGCAGGTGCTCGTGCCATACTTTCCTGAATGTATGTGGTCTCCCCTTAGTTTCAACATAACTTGAATATTTCATGTTGCTATTTGTAAAGCTTATCTAATTTTCTTTATTTCTCCCACACTGATTGTATTTATGCCAAAGTTTAATATTCATGTTGCTGCTATTCTTTAATTAAATATACATTATAGCTTTTTAATTACAGCATTATTTGAGTATGCATTCAGTTTTAATGAATTTGACTCAACATTTTATTACTATTGCTAGCCTGGAAAATTTTTTACATCTTATCCATTAGGTTTAAAAGAACTATTTTTCAAAGACTAGCTGATTATATA
>NW_025366531.1:0-7221 GCF_016433145.1 Gracilinanus agilis | reverse complement strand
GGAAGGAGGGGAGGAAAAAGGGAAGGAGGGAAGGAAGGAAGGAGAGAAGGAAGGAAGGAAGGAAAGAAGGAAGGATGGCTGGCTGGCTGGATGGATGGATGGAGGAAAAAAGAAACAGAAAGGAAGAAAAGAAAGAAAGCAAACACAATAAAAAGTTTTTAAAAGTATGTTTCAGTCTGTACTGGGAATTCATAAGTTTTTTCTCTCTCTGGAGGTGGATTACATTTTTCATCATGAGTCCTCTGGAATTTAGACCATGAATTCCAAGAGGGCAGGAGCTGACCATGTGAAATCTCTGTGTCCCGAACCCAGCTCTGTGAGCATGCCCTCAAGAGACATTGTGGTATGATGAGAATAAGAGTAGATTTTGAGATAGAAGGCCTCAGTTGGAATCTCTGCTTGGCTATTTGTTAATGGTATGATCATGGGGAAGGGAGCTGCCCAGTTCTGCTTAAATTTGCTCCCACCAATTGCTCAGTTTTATGAGTGAGTATCTGGCAAATGTTATAAATCGCCTAATTTATTATTTGATAATGTAGGCCAAACTTTTTAAAAGTATGTCCTGTGTGTATTTTTGTTTTCTGAGAATGGGTTTACCATTTACCAGCACATCCCTGTGTTGGGCCTCAGTTTCCTTGACACTAAGATGATAAGGTTAGACTTGTTGATCTGTAAGCTCTCTTGAATGTCTAAGTACTGTGAACATTTTTGGGGGGGTGGGAAGGTGGGAGTCAGACTTGTGATTCCTCTATGTCTGTGTGAGGAAACTTCTAATGTAGATGGGCAACTATTCCGCAATTTAGACTCTTAAAAAGAGTTGTCTGGGCAAGGTAAAGTGACTGACCCAGGATCACTCAGCCATAATGAGCCAGAAATGGGTCTTGAATCCAAGACTTTGAGGCCAGTTCCCTATTCACTATGCAACTCTGCCTCTCTAACATGTGATTTATAATAATTATGATTTAAAAAATATATAAGGCTGGGGTGTTCAGGCACAAATAGGTGGCTAAGTGGATAGAACACCAGGCTTAGGATCTGGAAACTTCATTTCCTGAGTTCAAATCCAGCCTTAGACACTTATTAGCTGGGTGATCCTGAGCAAGTCACTTTACCCTGTTTGCCTTGGTTTCTTCATCTATAAAATGAGTTGGAGAAGGATATGGCAAAACACTCCAGTATCTTTGCCAAGAAAAGCCCAAATGGGGACGAGAAGACTCAGACACAACTGAAATGGCTCAACAAGAACCGATTATACTTACAGGATACTGGTGATCTGGATGTTCCCTTTAGCTGGGGTAGAGGAGTGAAAAGTGTTGACTAGGGGAGGGATAGCACTGGGACCATCAAGAGCTGGAAGATCTGATCTTTCTTCCTTCTCTCCAGGAGCATTCCATCAAAGTCTTGGAGCTGATCTCCACCGTATGGGATTCTGAGCTGCACATTGCAGGCTTGAGACTGCTGAATGGACTGCCTCTGCCGGACTTTGCTCACCCACAACTTCGTCGGGTGATGCCAGCCCTCATGGAGATCTTGCAGACGGACAGCATTCTGGCCCAGGTACTGGAGGACCACAGTTGTGAGTGGCATCATCCTCCAATAGCCAGCCCCTTCACCCCAACACTTACTTGTGACACAGTCTCAACCTACCCTGCAGCCTTTCCCTCAATGGGAAACTGAATCACACCACCTCTTCCTTGCCCCAGTTCCCTCTGCCCACCCTTCTCCCCCAAATCTCACACTCACGCACAGCACCGTTTCTCAAAGCACTGGCTTTGGAGTTAAGAGAACCTGGGTTCCACTTCTCTTACTAGCTCTGTAAACTTGGGCAAATCGCTTAAATCTCTTTGAGCCTCATTTTCCTCATCTGTAAAATGAGAGAACTGCTATAGATGGACTCCAAAATCCTTTCCAGGTCTAAATTAATGATTCTATGATGGCAGTAATAGCTAGGATTCAGATAGTGCTTTAATGTTTGTAAAGCATTTTATAAATATTTTATTTGTATCTCACAACAACCCTGTAAGGTAGGTGCTATTATTATTCCCATTTTACAGATGAGGAAACTGAGGCAAGAAGAGGTTAAGGGGCTTGCCCAGGGTCACACAGCCAGTAAGTATCTGAGGCAGTATTTCAACTCAGGGTTTCCTGACTCCAGATTCAGGGCTTTATCTGACACTCCACCTAGCTGCCCTACTTGATATTCTTCCCCTCTCCCTTCAGGTCCAAGCAGTTAGACTCCTGAGTCATCTGGCCCAGAAGAACGACCTATTATATGACATCCTTAATTGCCAGGTAAGTCTACTCTCATCCCCACAGGAGACAGGGCAAGGAGTGAGGTTGGAGGAAGAGGGGATGGAGGAGCCAGGAAACGGGGGGTGGGGGTGGGGGTGGGGGAGGCTGGGGGGTTGGGGAAAGCCTGCAGATTCTCTGAGTGTGGGAAGAGAGCTGGAAAGATCATCTTGTCCATCCCCCGTTCCCATAATGCATAGCACTAAAACCATCCCACAGAGGGATGTTTGGAAGGAGTCCTGTTTGGAAGGAGTGGCCACTAAAGACTTAAAACTTTGGAGTCCTACATCATAGGTAAAAAAGAGGGTACCCCTGATGCTACGTCTCCATGGAGGTCAGTTGCCTGGACTCTTCCCTTTTGTTTCCCTGAACTCCCTCTCCCATTTCTTTTGAAAACCTCCTCTTGGCTCAGGTGGCCTAAAGCAAGATGACACTCGGGTCTCTGTCTCTCGTGTGGGGCTGGTGCTATTTCTACACCCTACCCACTCCTTTGTTTTTATACCATTGGCCAGCTGCTCCTACATGCTGCGTGTTTGTAAAATTAAAAAACCCCAATGCTGGGAAGACGGATTAAGGGAAGAGGGGGGTAGACTTCTTTTATTTTTAATTTTCCTTTTTTCTCAATTCATGTGAACAAAAAATGTTAATATTCATTTTTCAAACATTTAAAGTTCCAAATTATATTTCTATTTTCCCATAATATTTTACGTACTATTATAATTTTATAGAAAGTATTTTAGTAAATTATAATTTGGAAAATATATAACATAAAATATTATAATTTTAAAATAATAGAAAATATAATTAAAATATAAATTAGAAAAATATTTTTATATATTATATAGTCCCTCCCCTCCTCACCCTCCTTGAAAAGGCAAGCAGTTTGATATAGATTATACATGTGCGGTGATGCAAGACATTTCCATATTAATCATGAATTTTAAAATAATGTAAAAGAATAGAAAATAGAATTAAAATAGAATTAGAAAGAATATTTTTATATATTATATGGTCTTCTCCCCTCCTTGAAAAGGCAACAGTTTGTTATAGATTATATATATGTAGTCATGCAAGACATTTCCATATTAATCATGATGAGGAAACTGAGGCAGAGGTTAAATAACTTATCCAAGGTCACACAGTGAGTATGTATCTGAAGCTTGATTGAAACTTGGATCTTTCAGAATCCAGATCCAGAACTTTCTCTGCTGCACTCCCCTCAATGCCTTAAGAAAGGTCTGCTGAGAGGAGTCTCCTGAGATAAGGGGACTGGTAGTGAAACAGCATGATGGAAAGATTATTCAACTTGAAGTCAGTAGAACCGTAATCCTCACTCGAATATTTTCTAAGCTTTTTGACTCTGGGCAAGCTGTGTGTTTCCTCTGAGTCTCAATTTCTTCACCTGTAAAATGGGAATTATAATACCTCATAGGGCTGGGCCATTCAAAAGCTCAAAGGCGATGGGCATATGACTAATCCTTTGCCCTTCTCTCTAACCTTTCCCTCCATAGGTGCATGGTAATTTCCTGAACCTGTTCCAGTCCACACAGCCTGGGAACCTGCTATTTGAGGTGCTAGTGTTTGCAGAGCGACTGAGTGAGGGTCGGAGTTCTCCCCATTACCGAGCAGTGAACTGGCAGTACAATGAACAATCTTTGCATGAAGCGCTCTTTGGGGATGACTCCCGCCTGGCTGACCGGCTGCTGGCTCTGGTTATTCATCCTGAGGAAGAGGTGCAAATTCAAGCCTGCAAGGTCATTGTCAGCCTACAGTGCCCTCAGGACATCGGCCACCGGCCCTCGGCCTGCCATGCATCCTCTTCCCACTTTCCGGAAAGGGAAGACAATCATTAAGGAGAAACCAATAAATGTCATATGGGAGAGAAAGAGAAAAAACCCAAAGAAAGTGGGGAGGGGGTGGGAACGTTGGAGAACAGGCAGCATTTGTTCCAATTCACAGAGCTTGAAAGAACCTCACAGAAGTCATCTTGTCCGACCCCAGTCCCCAAGCCAAGGTAACAACGAGTGTCATCCCCCTAAACATTTTCCTCATTAGGATGAAATACAAAGAGCACTGGATTTGGAGTGAAAAGACCTTGGTTCAAATGTCGGCCTTGCCCCCATAACTCGATCTTGGGCCTGAGTGGGGCCCAAGACTAGAGAACATGGGTTCCATCCCAGATCCATCACTATCTAGTTGACTGCGGGCAAGTCGCATCATCTGTAAAAGGAAGGGGTTGGTCACAATGGCCTTTGTGGTGGTCTCCATGAGAAGGGACAACTAGAAACTACAGCTCTCCCCAAGTCATTCAGAAACTCAAAGACACGAAAGCACCTTCCATCACTTCCCCCAGCTCCCAGATGCACCCGTTGGGAAATTGTCTTCCAGAATCTTTTTTAAAACCCTTACCTTTTGTCTTAGAATCAATGTGTATTGGTTCCAAGGCAGAAGAGCGGTAAGGGCTAGGAAATAGGGGTGAAGTGACTTGCCCAGGGTCACACAGCTAGGAAGTATCAGAGGTCATATTTGAACCCAGGACCTCCCATATCTAGACCTGGCTCTCAGTCTACTGAGCCACCCAGCTGCCCCCAATTTATTTTTCCTTTTATAGAGATTTAGATCAAATTTCCAAAAAGGAGTCAGGGTTTGTATGAAAGGAATTGCTGGGACACTGTATGGACAGACATAGGACCAAAGGATCTGAAGTTCAATTAGATGAGCTGGAATAGACTTTAGAGAGCTTTTAGTGCAAATCTCAAGGAAGGAACAGAGATTCAAGTGAGGTGGCTTGCGAGAGTCATACAACTGAGTTAGTGGCAGAGTTGAGTCTATGATCCAGGTCTCCTGATTTCCAGTGTGAGGATATTCATCAATATTTCCTCTTGGAGGACACTTTCTCTTTGATCCCGAGTCAGTCTTGGTAATGCTGAGGCAGAATGGCACAATGGAAAAAAACCACTAGATTTGGAGTCAGAAGAGCTGGGTTCAAATTTGAATTTATCACTGCCTGTGTTAGCTTGGTCAAGTCACAACCTCGCAGAGTCTCAGTTTCTTCAACTATGAAATGAAAGGGTTGGACGAGATGCTCTTGAAGGCTCTTTGAAGCCTTAAATATATGATCCTGACAAATCCAGACTTTGGGGAGTAAAAAGACTATTCTGAACCACTTGGGGATGAGGAGGATTCTTGGGAAATGCCTCCCAGAAAGTCTTTTCCTCTATATGTAGCTTACTTCCTCTTGGTTCTGCACTCTTCTGAAGATGGGGGCCTCATCCCTTTGAGGATCTCAGAATGGATCTGAGAAGAGAGAGATATGGGAGAGCTCCAGCTCAGAGTTACCATCAATTCTCCGTTCTATAAATTACCAAAATTACCCTAGATCTTGGGCACATCCATTCAAATTATGGGCCTTTACCATTGCTTTGGTTTGTTTTTAACCAGCCTCAAAATATAATTAATGGGGGTGTCATTGTGTGGCTCAAAGAAAGGCATAATAGACATCTCCAGCTTCTTTTCTGTCCACCCTCCAAGGGAGACTTCATTTGCTGCCAAGAGGGGAACAAGCAGGCATTTGGGGTCAGAAGCTTGGCCATTTTGCTCTCTCTTAGAGAAGAGACTGGGCTAGAATTATATTGTTTGCTTCCTTAAATAGGAGATGTGATTTTTTTCAGGTGCAGATTAAACTTCTGATTGCTAATCCTTAATGGGGAATGGATGACCCAAGCATTAAACCCAAGGCTTGACTCCCCATCAAATAGTTCCAAAATGAACATCGAGTTGGCAAAGAAATCCATTTATTCAATTTGGTAGCAAAATGGAAATCAGAGAAAGTATATATAGGAGAACATATACCAGACTGTTTAGAGTAAAGCTCTCCTATTATGAAGTAACTGGTCAACTAAGAGAGAGGGAGAGGTGGGAAGGGAGGGAGGGAGACAGAGAGAGACAGAGACAGAGAGACAGAGGGAGGGAGGAAGACAGAGAGACAGAGACACCGAAACAGACAGAAAGGAGGTAGGGAGACAGAGACAGAGGCCGGGAGGGGTACAGAGAGACAGAGAGACAGTGCTGCTGCTAAAGGGAGCTTATCATGGATCAAAACTGGCATAATAGGAGTGGGAAAGAATCTAAAGGAATTTTCTAACCCCAAGTGACATATATTGTAGATTGGGATCAAAGATCTGTAAGCAAAAATGAAACAAAGTCAATCCATCATTGATTCCTTGATTTACATTCTACACTAAGGCATAAATGACTAAAAACGGAAGAAAATGTCCTCCTTATTCTATCCATCCAGGGCTAACACTATTTTTGTTGTTCAGTCATTTCAATCCTGTCTGCCTTTTGTGACCCTATTTGAAGTATTGTTGGCAAAGATCCCAGAGTGGTTTGCCATTTTCTTCTCCAGCTCATTTTATAGATGAGGAAACTGAGGCAAATAGGGTAAAGTGACTTAGAGTCAGTCAGAGGTATTAATTATCTGATGCTGGATTTGAACTTGGGTCTTCCTGACTGCAAACCTGATACTCTATTCACTGTGCCACTTAGCTATCCCTAGGCACCAGAACTTTAAGTTAAATAGCACAAAGTTCTAAGAGTGAATTTCAGAAATCAGAGAAAGGGAGAGGATTTGGGGGAGGCAGTAGTGGAGGTGTTACAGTGTTAAAGGACTACTATGATGGTCAGAGTTATCTATTCATTCACTCATATTTGCCCCTTATCCTACTCTGTAGCAAGAATAATCAATCAGACCCATGGGTGTGGAATATTGCATATACTGTCAGATTTTTTTCCAATATGTTGATTGGCTTGACTGACTTTCTTTCTCTCTTTCTTTCTCTCTCTCTTTCTTCCTTCCTTCCTTCCTTCCTTCCTTCCTTCCTTCCTTCCTTCCTTCCTTCCTTCCTTCCTTTCTTTCTTTCTTTCTTTCTT
>NW_025366530.1:0-5513 GCF_016433145.1 Gracilinanus agilis | reverse complement strand
ATATATATATATATTTCAACATGAAAGTTTCATTGTCCTTTATTTTATGCATTTATAAATATCTTCTGCAGAAGGGATCTATAGGCTTAAAAAATTGCCTAATCAATCCATAACAGAAAACAGCTCAGAAACTCTGTTATAAGAACTGATATATTCCTCCTCCTAGCATGGGATGAAGGATTAGTATCAATTGCAAGCCATTGAAGGTTTTTGAGGAGATGAGCTATATAGCCAGATCTGTTGTGAAAGAAGATTCTTTTTTTTTTAAACCCTTGTATTTCAGTGTATTGTCTCATAGGTGGAAGATTGGTAAGGGTGGGCAATGGGGGTCAAGTGACTTGCCCAGGGCCACCCAGCTGGGAAGTGGCTGAGGCCGGGTTTGAACCTAGGACCTCCTGTCTCTAGGCCTGACTCTCACTCCACTGAGCTACCCAGCTGCCCCCTGAAAGAAGATTCTTATCATTTACACAAAAGAAAAATTCCTGTAGAAATTAAAATGAGGAATAGCATTCTTCAAGCTGCATTCAGACACTTATCAATTCCTTCTTTGTTGGTGAATAGCCTTTTTCATCATGAATCCCTTGGAGTTGTCTCAGGTCCTTGAATTGTTGATGCCAGTTAATTCCATCTGCATTATGGATTATGGCTACTGAATAGTACTACATACCTGTTAATGAATCTCTCTCTATAATCTCTCTTTCTGTTCAAGAGGCAACACCTTAGGAGTTGGAGCACATCTTAAATCTCTACATCTTCCCTAATGTCTAACTCCATGGTTTGTACAAGGCAGCATGTAAATCAATGGTAATTCAAAGAATTAACCCCTGTGATCCAGTCATTGTTTAATGAGATGAAAACTTCCCCTGCTACCTTTGCCCGAAATTTTATTAGTATCCAATTTATCACCATTGCTGCCTGGTAACTATTCTTTCTTGTGTTACTCTTCAACTATGCTTTTTTTATATCTTGCTCTATTGTTCATGTAAAGAGATTGATGTTTTTTGTTAACAGTAGAGTGATGCACAGACATCACTAGCTACTGATTGATATGCATAATAAAGGCAAGAATATGAAAAAGGAGGAAAGGAGAAGATATGAGGTAAAAAATCCTATCGGTTTTATCCATTTCTTTTTCCTTGCCTCTAAGTTAGTTCAGGCATTTTCCAGTCATGTTCACCTTCTCTTGACTCTGTTTGGGGTTTTCTTGACAGCGATACTAGAGTGGTTTACCATTTCATTTTCTAACTAATTTTACAGATAAAAAACTAAGGCTAAATGACCTGCTCAGAGCTATTAAGGGTCTGAGATTGGGTTTGAACTCAAGAAGATGAGTCTTTCTGTCTTGAGGCCTGGCTTTCTATTCAGTGAACCACCTAGCCATCCCACCTCTAGGTTTACTTGTATTATAATTCAGGGAGTATCATGAGATCAGTAAGGAGCCCCTTTGCCCTAGCTTCTTAGATTCTCTAGCACATTTTGTTAGGAGTTCCTGAAATGTTTTGGGAAAATGGAATGCAAACAAGTATTTATCAGGAGAGAAAAGGAATCTTTTAAACCTTAGGTCAGATTTCTCTTTGGCAAACACCCTCAAATTGTGACCTGGAAAATAGTGGTCAAGAAATTATATTCATCTTAGTCTAAGGCAGTGATGGGCAAACTATGGCCCACGGGCCAGATTGGGGGTGGGGGGCTGAAATGTTCTATTCGGCTGCACAACATTATTCCTAATCTGACAAATACAATGAGTAGGATACAATACAATGAAACTTCAAAAGAGTTGCCTTAGAAACAGACTGACAGATGAGCATTTCCTTTCCTTTGGCCCCCTCTTTAAAAAGTTTGCCCATCACTGGGCTAAGGCATTTGGTTGGCTCTTGCTGGTGTCCTAGCTTGGTATGGTGGCTCATAGCACTCAGATTTTCCCTAAAAGAGCTTTCATTTTTCCTAACAGAAAGAAGCTTCTGAGTTACCATAGTTTACAGAATCTAGAAGAAAGCAGAAGATGGCTCTGAAGGGACTGAAGATCACCATATAGTAACAGAAATTAGCTCAAAGACCTTCATGTTTTTGTTATTTAAGGTATGTTGACCCACAGCGTATTTTGAAACCCGAGTAGTTTATAAGCCACCGATGATGTTGGTTATATATTTTCTTTGACCAAATAACCAAAAGATTCACTATTTCATATCAAAATGCATTTAATTAAACAGCATAGCAAATTAAACGACAAGAAAACTTTCTCCTAAGTACACTTGGTGGACACACTTCCATAAATTACCTCTATACTAAAAATAAATAGACAAATCATCAATCAACATGTATTAAGTACTTCTTCTTGTTATTCACTCATTCAGCCATGTCTGACTCTTTGTGACCTCATGAACCACAGCATACCAATATCGTCTGATGGACAGTATTGGCTTGCTCTGGTCCATGGGATTTTCTTGGCAAAGATAACCGAGTGATTTGCCATTTCCTTCTCCAGAGGTTAAGTGAGGCACACAGGGGAAACATTCTTATGTGTAGCCAGAGCAAATACCTTGAGGGTAGATGTTTAGAGGAATGTGAGGTCATGGTGAATGAGTGACTGAGCAACACACATCCAATGCTAGAGAACCATAAATTTCTTATAGGAATTTTCTCCTCTTTACTAGGTAAAAATTTGGTTAGGTCTCCATTCTCAGCTCTAAACCCTTCTCAATTAAGTTCAAATAGTCTCTTCAGACTTTGGGCATTGTCTTTGCCTATTCAGGATGTTGTCTAGCTTGAATATATTCTTTTATCTTCTGGTCATTGGGCTGATCCTTTATACTTCTGATAGTTTTCAGTCTTTTGTGGATTATCTGCTACTCTCTGCTGCCATTTTCTGGCCTTTGGAGGCTGGTATTCCTTTCTTCCTTTCTTTGCCAGGAAAAGCTAAGGTCTTTATGCATGTAACTTAGAATTATTAGTTGCTATATTAGTCAAGAGAGCCAACAAAAGGAAATAGAATGACCTAGATTAAGGTGAAGTCTATTCTTGAAATTATTTTTCTCCCGCTGCCAACTTGAAGGCCTTGGTCCAAGGAAACTATATGAGTTGAGTTAGAGAAGTTCTTTTCACTCATATTGAGTTACTGATGATTATTTCTGTGATCTTCAAAGGGATTTCTGCGTTGTCCTCAACTTAACATTATAGTTGCTAGAAAGGGTCTAGGTCCTAATGCCTTAAAATGGGCAAGGGGGAAATGTCATTAGTAAAATTTGAGACAGGATAATGGGTGGGTAGGTCTTACTCCCAGAGGACCAATGTTATAAATGGGTCATGATAGAATAAAATTTCAATGGTATTTCACAGAGACAGCATATAATTTCATATATTGACAATGCTATTTTGAAATTATGCTGGACCAGGAAATGTTAAAGTAATATATATCCATATTTACATCTGTATGTTAGCAAATTGAGGTCAGCCTTTTTTGTAGAGACTTCTAACACAGGAAGGATCTGTGATTTGATGGTATAAAGACTTCTTCCATGAAAACATGGTTACACTGGAGTCCACATATATCAATAATATGAGTTCTTAAGATAGATATTACATTGAATATGGAAAAATGTTTATTCAACAGAGGATTTTTCTTAAGAGTCAAGGATGCTTCTGGTAAGGAATTGGTTTCTTGTGAAAACGTTCCTCCCTCATTGTGCAGGAAATTCAAGTATCTTCTCTTTGTAAGCCTTCTTCCACATTGCTCCCATGAAATAATGTTTCTAAAGCATTAATAATTCTGACCATGTCACCACCTTGCCCGATAAGCATCAGTATTTCCCTGTTAATCCTGGCACAAAATATAAACTCATCTGTCTAAATGACTAAACTTATTATACTTTACTTGTCTTCACACACTACACATTTTCTTATGAAAGTGGCTTTCTTTCTCTCTAAATACAGCATCAGACCTTCCATCTCCTTGACTCACAAAGATTTACCCTAGGCCTAGAATACATTGTCTCTCTTGCAATGCCCAGTTTCCTTCAAAGATCAGCTTCAGTGCCATCTCCCACAGCATGTCTTTCCTCATCCCTCCAGGTGCTGCCTGGCCCCTGCAAAATCACATTGCTTTTATTTAGTATATATTTTGTATACAGGGTGTCCCCAAGCTCTAATATTTATTTATTAATATATATATAGTCTCTTCTATAAAATGTAAGCTTCTTAATGGGAGGGGCTCTATTTTTGTCTTGGTAACTCCAGGGTCTAGCACAGATCTGTGCTATCATTAATAAATACTTCTTTACTAATTAATTAACTGATCAAGTCACATAAAGACACTGATCAAATTATTAGTGTACTGATAAGGTTCTTAAGCTGGAATCCATGAATTTTTTTTAAAACCCTTGTACTTCGGTGTATTGTCTCATAGGTGGAAGAGTGGTAAGGGTGGGCAATGAGGGTCAAGTGACTTGCCCAGGGTCACACAGCTGGGAAGTGGCTGAGGCCTGGTTTGAACCTAGGACCTCCTGTCTCTAGGCCTGACTCTCACTCCACTGAGCTACCCAGCTGCCTCTGGAATCCGTGAACTTTTAAAAAATATATTTTGCCAACTGACATTCATAGAATTATTTCCTTTGTAATCTAATGCCTTATAAAATAGGCTTTACTAGGTTGTCAAAGGGGTCTATGACATAAAAAAGGTTAAGTATTCCTCATGTAGGACATAGCATGCTGGACCTGGAGTCATAAAGACTCAATTTATATCTTACTTCTATCACTTCACTGTTATGACCCAGGACAAGTCACTTAATTTCTCTAAGTCTGTTTCCACCTGCAGAAAACAAAGGGCTTAAACTAAATGATCTCTAACATCCCTTTTACCTCTATAATTATGATCCTGTCATCTGATTAGATCCAATCACCCCTGATAAGAGATTCTTTTTGGTTGTGATCATCATCATCACAGCAGTATCTAGAATCACTTGAATGTGGAAGATGTATAAGCTTTTGCAAATTGCATGTGCTATCCCTGCTAAGGGGCCCATTACAGTGGAGTGTTGATGGCTTTCTCAGCCTCTCTTCTTTCGGCCTCTCTTAAGCGTCTGCTCCATTGTTCATTGTGAGCTTGTATATTCAGTCCAGCATGACTTCATTAGCAGGGGACACTTCCCACATGTGGGATGGGAGGAGGAGTGCCTTCCTCTAGTCATTGGGATGTTGACAGAACAGAGCCTGGACTGCATGGGAAAAGTGTGTGGACAAATGTTTGGCACCGGAATTGTATTTGGGCTCCAGCAGTCAAGTTGCTGAAGTCCAGTGAGGCAGTGCAGCCAAAACCACAGAGTTCTAACCTCTTGCTTGACAAAGCCTACATTGAACAACCATCAGTTTGGACTATATTTGATGGACTGGACTGCATGCTGCTGCCTTCTCATAGTGCTTTCTAAAAGGTTTATCCAGAAAAAAAGGAAGAAAGAAAGAAAGAAAGAAAGAAAGAAAGAAAGAAAGAAAGAAAGAAAGAAAGAAAGAAAGAAAGAAAG
>NW_025366529.1:0-2050 GCF_016433145.1 Gracilinanus agilis | reverse complement strand
CTAGTAATACAGATAATTAGATCTTATTTATGCCCTTAAAGAGTCAATCTTAAAAGACTATGAGTTTTCTTTCTTTTCCCTCTGTTTTTTATTTAGCTTTTCATCTTTCTCTTGATATTTGTGGTTGAGTGTCAAACTTTCCATTTAGTCCCAGTCTCTTTTGTGCAAAAACTTGGAATTCTTCAATTTTGTTGAATGCCCATACTTTCCCCTGAAAGTATATGGTTAGTTTCGCTGGGTAGTTGATTCGTGGCTAAAGGCCCAGCTCTCTTGACTTTCTGAATATTGTATTCCAAGCCTTGCGGTCTTTTAGCGTTGAGACTGCCAGATCCTGTGTGATCCTTATTGGTGCTCCTTGATATTTGAATTGTCTCTTTCTGGCTTCTTGTAAGATTTTTTCTTTAACTTGAAAGCTCTTCAATTTCGCTATTATATTTCTGGGTGTTGTCTTTTCTGGGTCCAGTGTAGAGGGTGATCTATGGATCCTTTCAATGTCTATATTGCCCTCTTGTTGTAGAACTTCAGGGCAATTTTGCTGAATAATTTCTTTAAGTATGGAGTCCAAGTTTCTATTAATTTCTGCCTTTTCTGGAAGAACAATGATTCTCAAGTTGTCTCTTCTAGACCGGTTTTCTTGGTCTGTCACTTTCTCATTGAGATATTTCATGTTTCCTTCTATTTTATCAGTCTTTTGACTTTGTTTTATTTGTTCTTGTTGTCTTGAGAGATCATTGGTTTCTAAATGTTCGATTCTAGCTTTTAAGGACTGGTTTTCGGCTTTAATGTTTTGATTTTTGGCTTTAATGTTTTGGTTTTCGGCTAAAATTTTTTGGTTTCCCTTTTCAATCTGGTCATTTTTGGTCTTCAGTTGACTTGTCTCACTTTCCAATTGTGAAATTCTGCCTTTTAAACTGTTATTTTCTTGCCAGATTTCTTCCATCTTCCTCAGCATTTCATTTTTAAACTCTTCCATAGCTTGTGACCAGCTTTCATTTTTTTGGGGAGGTTTGGATTTTTGTTTTTCCTCCTCTGGTGTCTGGATTTTCTCTGTTAGGAAGTTGTTGAGTGTTCCAGAGTTTCTCTTGATAGTCTTTTTCTTCTGGGCTTCCTTTTTGCTGGCCATTGTTAGCCCCGCCCCTTTTCAGCTTTGTCTTTGCACTCAGGGTCTGCCTGGGCCTTACAAGCTCCCGGGGGCTCCGGTCTCCTTGTCCTCGGGGTCAGGCCTCCTGGTAGACCCCAGTCTGCCCCTCTGCCTGAGGCTCCTTCAGCAGTCTTTGGGGCTGCTTCCACTGCTGAGCTCTGGTCCACACCGGGTCCTCACTGGAGGTCCAAGCCTGGGCTGGAGTTCGTTATTCAAGCCTAGGGCACTGCCTTTGCCTGTGCAGATGCTCTTAGGGCCCTGCCTTCACCCCCGCAGAAGGTAGTGAAAGTCTGTGGGCTGGAGATCTTTATTCGCACCTGAGGCGATGCCTTCAGTGCTTGGGAAAGGCCTTGTTTTAGGGGCCTTTGTCCAGGCCCGAGGGGGTGCCTTCACCCAAGTGGATGCTCAGGGAAAGTCCGTGGGCACCCCCAGCCTCCTGGGGTCCCTCATCTTGCAGCACACAGGTACAAGCCCGGGAGCTGCCAGTGATTATCTGGTTGCCCCAGTCCTGTTTTCACTATTGGTTGTTGGCATTGTGCGAGGTGTGTGGTGTGGGGGTTGGGGGAGGGGCTTCTTCCTCTCGCGTTTTAGTGAGAGCTGTTTCACCCCTTTATAGCGTGGGAATGCCCCGATTCTGCGTACCTTCAATGCTGCGCCCTGTTGTGGAGTCCCTTCATTCGTCTGGATTCATTTTTATTTCCCCTTGAGGGGTCCTGTGTGGTTCAGTCAGGAGAGATCGAGCAGCTGCTCCTTACTCTGCCGCCATCTTAACCGGAAGTGTCTTGCCAAGTCTTAATATTTCTACCTTCACAAAATTTCTCATCTACTCATGCTCTTATCTTTACTCATGCATCCATCACAATGGAGGGAGCCATCATCACTTCTTGCTTGAACTATTCCAAAAGGATT
>NW_025366528.1:0-4038 GCF_016433145.1 Gracilinanus agilis | reverse complement strand
CCGGGTCTGCCTGGGCCTTGCAAGCTTGGGGGGGGGGCCTCCGGTCTCCTTGTCCTCGGGGTCAGGCCTCCTGGTAGTTTCCGGTCTGCCCCTCTGCCCGAGGTTCCTTCAGCAGTCTTTGGGGCTGCTTCCACAGCCACGCTCAGGTCTGCACGGGGTCCTCACTGGAGGTCCAAGCCTGGGCTGGAGATCGTTATCCAAGCCTAGGGCACTGCCTTTGCCTGCGCTGCTGCTCTTAGGGCCCTGCTTTCACCCCCGCAGAAGGTAGTGAAAGTCTGTGGGCTGGAGATCTTTATTCACACCTGAGGCAATGCCTTCAGTGCTTGGGAAAGGCCGAGTTTTAGGGGCCTTTGTCCCAGCCGGAGGCGGTGCCTTCACCCACGTGGGCGCTCAGGGAGAGTCCCAGCCACCTGGGGTCCCTCGTCTTGCAGCGCACTGGTACGGGCTCAGGGGCTGCCAGTGATTTTCTGGTTGCCCCAGTCCTGTTTACCGGCTTGTGCGGTGTGGGGGGTGGGGGAGGGGCTTCTTCCTCTCGTGTTTTAGTGTGAACTGTTTCACCCCTTTAAAGTGTGGAAATGCCCCGATTCTGCGTACCTTCAATGCTGCGCCCTGTTGTGGGGTTCCTTCGTTCCTCTGGACTCGTTTTTATTTCCCCTTGAGGGGTTCTGTGTGGTTCGGTCAGGAGAGATCGAGCAGCTGCTCCTTACTCTGCCGCCATCTTAACCGGAAGTCTCGGATTTAGATATCTTTTTGCTGAGGAGCTTAAAGTATTTTCACATCTATTACCTTATTCTACCATGAAGAGATAGCACTGACAGACAAAGGTAGATGAGGTTGTTAGATGCAGAAGCCCTAAGTTCCTTGGCAGGATGACTAAATTAGGCATGAGCCCCCATTCAGACTGTGAACCAGAGCAATCATTTATAGAAGAACCATAGAGAATCAGAGCAAGAAGGGGTCTCAGAACAGAGAATGTTAGGGGCTGGGGAACACAGAATGTCACATCTGGAAGAGACCTTAGAACACAGGAGGCCAGAGGTGGAAAGGACTTTAGAATGTATAACATAAAGTATCACTCTTGGAAGACATCACTGAACAATGAATGTTAGAGCTAGAAGGGACCATAGAACATGGAACAGAGAATGCCAGAGCAACAATCTTCTCAAAGCTCTAATTTTATATCTTTCTACCCTTTTACAATCAAAATCCCTAAAAAAGCCACTGTGTACTTTCTCTATTCCTTCTCCTCTCACTTCTTAACACCTTACAATCTGATTGGCAACCTCATTAATCAGTGGAAACTATTTTTCCAAGGATGCTGATGATGTCTTTAATGATAAACTGGAAAACCCATTATCAGTCCTCATTTTTCTTGGCTCTTATGGAGTTTGACCCTTGTGTCAAAAATCTTCTTGTGTCTTCTGTCATCCCTGGATTTTTTATGCCAAGTGGATTTTACTTTTTCTTTCTTTCCCCTCTGTTTCTTATTTACCTTTTCATGTTTTTCTTGTTTTTTTGTGGTTGGATATCAAACTTTCCATTTAGTCCTGGTCTTTTCTGTGCAAATACTTGAAAATCTTCTATCTTGTTGAATGCCCATACTTTCCCCTGGAAGTATATAGTCAGTTTTGATGGGTAGCTGATCCTTGGTTTTAGACCCAGTTCTCTTGCCTTTCTGAATATCATATTCCAAGCCTTGCGGTCTTTTAGCATGGAGGCTGCCAGATCCTGTGTGACCTGATTGGTGGTCCTTGATATCTGAATTGTCTCTTTCTGGCTTCTTGTAAAATTTTTTCTTTTACTTGGAAGCTCTTGAATTTGGCTATTATATTCCTGGGGGTTGTCTTTTGAGGGTTTTGTGTAGAGGGTGATATGGATCCTTTCAATGTCTATTTTGCCCTCTTGTTGAAAAACATCAGGGCAGTTTACTTGGATAATTTCATTTAGTATGGAGTCCAAATTTCTATTAATTTTTGCTTTTTCAGGAAGACCAATGATTCTCAAATTGTCTCTTCTAGACCTGTTTTCTTGATCTGTCATTTTCTCAGTGAGATAGTTCATGTTTCCTTCTATTTTATCAGTCTTTTGATTTTGCTTTATTTGTTCTTGCTGTTTTGAGAGATCATTGGCTTCTATTTGCCCAATTCTTGTCTTTAGAGACTGGTTTTCTGCTATAATCTTTTGATTTCCCTTTTTGATTTGGTCTATTCTGTTTTTCATGGTTTCCTGCTGTTTAATTATCATTTTGTTTGATTTTTGGGCATCTTTCTCCAATTGGGAGTTTCTTTCTTTTAACCTGTTAATTTCCTTTTGAGCTATTTCCCACTTTTCTTGCCAAATCTCTTCCATCTTTCTCATGATCTCAGATTTGAACTCTTCAAGAACTTGTGACCAATTTTCATTTTTTGGGGAAGGTTTGGATGTGATTACTTGTTTGTTCTCCTCTGCTGTTTGCTCTATTGTCTGGATTTTTTCTGTGTAAAAGGTATCAAGTGTTAAAGATTTCTTCTTAATCTTTCTCGTTAGAGGTTCTTGTGCATGGCTTGCCATTATTATGATGATGTTTTTCTTTCTCAGTCAGAAGTCTAGGTGAGGCAGATAGGCTCTCTGGCTATGGAGCTGTGGAGCAGTTTTTGCCTGAGTCACAGCGCTGTGGGGCCCTCTCAGCTTTATCCTATGTCCATGTTTGGTCTGCACTCTTTAGGCTCCTAGTGTCTCAAGTCTAGTTGTTCTCAGGGTCAAGCCTCCTGGTGGTCCCCTTGCTTGCTCCTCTGCCCGAGGCTCCTTTAACACTCTCAGGGCACTGCTTCCACAGTCACACACCCCTCTGCACTGGGTCTCCATCCAAGATCCGCACCTGTGCTCAAGGTCTGAGTTCAAAGTCTGGTTCTTTAGCCTCTTGGGGTCTTAAGTCTTGCTGCTCTCAGGAGCAGGCCTTGGTGATCCCAGATACTGCCAAGAACTTAATGAATGCCCCAAACTTGCTCTAACTCTTGCGCATTGGCTTTGGCACTGTAGGTGGTGTGTGTGTGTGTGTGTGTGTGGGAGGGTGTTGCTCAGCTCGTGTTTTAGTGAGAGCTATTTCACCCCCTTATAGCATGGAAATGCCCAGATCCCATGTATCTTCAATGCTGCACCCTGTTGTGGGATCCCTTTGTTCATCTGGATTTGGTTTTTATTTCCTCTTCAGGATTCCTATATGTGTGGGTTAGGAGAGGTTAAGCATGCTGCTTCTACTCTGCCACCATCTTAACCTGGAAGTCCTCTAGATTTTACTTTTTAAACATCTTTTGAATATATCTCTTTTCTCCTTTGATACTGCCACTACTGTGGTTCGGGTCTTCATCACTTCATGCCTACCTTTTGCAAAAGCCATTCTCAACAACTGAGCTAACCATTTGGCTCAATTCTCTCCCTACCCCAATCTTTACAAACTCAGCTGTCAAAGTGATTATCCTAAAGTGCAGGTTTGTTCATGTCACATCCCACCCCTTCAATAATGGCTTCTTATTACCTCCAAGATCAAATATAAAATTCTTTGTTCCGCATCAAAGTCCTTCATAACTTCCTCTTCTCCAAACCCTACCATATACTTTTCCAAACTTCTTACATCTTATACTTTCCCATATACTATGCAGTCTAGTGACCCTGGCCTCCTTGCTTTTCCCTAAACAAGACTATCTTCTGGCTCTGGTCATTTTCACCCCTATGTCTAGTAGGCTCTCTCTCCTCGTCTTTACCTTCTGGATTCCCCAGCTAAAATTTAAGTCCTAGCTAAAATTTCATTTTCTGCAAGAAGTCTTCCCAATCTTTTTTTAAACCCTTACTTTTAGTCCCAGTAACAGCTTTAAGGCAGAAAGACAAGGGCTAGGCAAAAGAAGTTAAAGTGACTTGCCCAGGGTAACACAGGTAGAAAGTATCTGTGGTCAGATTTGAACGCAGATTCTCCCAGTTCCAGGTTTTGACTCTCTATCCACTGAGCCACCTAGCTGCCCCTTCCCCAATCTTTTTCCTTTCCTTTCCTTTCCTTTCCTTTCC
>NW_025366527.1:0-3638 GCF_016433145.1 Gracilinanus agilis | reverse complement strand
ATACAATATAATATATATGCCACATTATATTACATTGTAATATATTATATACATAATACATGTGTACATGTAATATGATATATAATATCTATATTTTCCAAACTCTCCAACTTTTTGTTTCCTTCTGTATATTTTTAATAATTAACATTTGTATAGCACTTGAAGGTTTACAAAGCACTTTCCAAAGCCCTGGGAGGTGTTATTTTGAGCCTCATTTAACTGGTGAGGAAACCAATGCAGATACCAAGTCAAACAAACAGTAAGTATCCCAGACCACATTTGGACTCCCATCTCACCCAGGTTTAGTGCTCCGGCCACTGCGCCCCTTGGTGGTCTGATTCAGTAGCCTTCCTTTAATGGTATCACTATTGCTAGCCCCCTTCATCCTGCCCAGAATGACAATATATCTGTCCCCCTTCCCATTTAAAAACTGAGGGGGAGGGATTGACAAGGGAAAATATTAAATGTAGCTTTTTGTGACTGCGTATGAATTTCAAACCCTTACTTTCTTCTTTGTAACAACTCTAAGACAGAAGGGAAATGGGGTTAAATGACTTGCCCAGGGTCACACAGCTAGGAAGTGTCTGAGGCCAGATTTGAACCCAGGACCTCTCATCTCTAGGACTGGCTCTCAATCCACTGAGCCACCTAGATGCCCCCTCCATATAGATTTTTATTTTTTTTTAAATTAATTCCATGTTCATATATTTTTAATGTCAGAAAATACTATTCTCCATGGAATATAGGGGTGTCCTTTGTGCCCAAAGGGAAATTGCTTCACTCTAATGGGCCTATAAACATTTACTAAAAGCCTACTATGTGCTAGGAACTGTTACTGGGCCAGGAACTAATCATTGGGACTAAAAAAGTTTTTTTAAAAGGCAAAAGACATTCTCTACTTTCCAAATAAATATGTAGAAGCAAGCTATATACAAGCTAGATAGGAAATAATGAAGAGGGGAAGGGTTGAGAAAGGCTTTCGTAGAAGATAGGACTTTAGTTGGGAGTGAAAGGGAATGAGGCTTCCGTGTACCGACGCTAAGCGAGCAGGACCAGCAGAACATCACACAGGAATAGTAATATGGAAACAATGATCAACTCTGAAAGACTTAGCTTCCTCCAATCAATACGATGCTACAAGACGATTGCAAATGATTCGTGATGAAAAATGATGAACTCAGAGAGCAGACTCAAGCATCCTTCTTTTTTCACTTTCTTGTTTTTCTTCCTTTTTGCAATCTGGCTAATATAGAAATATGTTTTCCATGGTTTCACCTGGATAATTGGCATATATCGCTTGCCTTCTCAAGGATGGGGGAGGGAAGGAAAGAATTCAGAACTCAAAATTGTATGAAAAATAATGTTAAATAAATAATAAATTTATTTTTTAAAAAGGAAGTCAGCAAAGTACGTCTCCAAGTTAACCACAAGGGACTCATGACAAAAATGCTCTCCACAGCCTAAGAAGGAATCATTGGAATCTGAGGCAGATCAAAGCCTGCCGTCTTCTTATATATTTCCTTATGAGATTTCTATTTTTATGTGTGATGTACATCTTCTATCACAACATGAGAAAATAAGTATTGCACGAAAAGTACAGGTAAAGCTTATATCAGGTTATTTACCATCTGGGGATGGGGGGGATGAGGAAAGGAGGGAAGGAGAAAATCTGAATTTTAAACTGTCAGAAAACACAACTGTCAAAAATGATTTCTACAGGGAACTGAAAAAAGAAATTAATAAATTAAAAAGAAATAAAGACCTTTGGAAGCAAAAAAAAAAAGAAAAAAAAAAAGGAAGTCAGGGAGATCAGTAGTTAGAGCAGAGGAGAGAACATTCTAGGCATGGGGGACAGACAGAGAAAATGTCCAGAGATGAGAGAGAAATATCTTGTTTGTAGAATAGCCAGGAGGCCAAAGTCACCATATCAAAGACTATATGTCAGGCAGTAAGGTGTAAGAAGCAGGGAAAGGTAGGAAGGGGGGTAGACTATAAAGGGCTCTGAATATCAGACAGAGCATTTTGTATTTACTCCTGGAGGCAACAGGGAGCCACTGGAGTTTACTGAGTATGAAGGTGGGGGGATCAGATCTGTGCTTTAGGGAAATCACTTTGGTGGCTGAATGAACGATGGATTGGACCCACCAAGCAGGCAATGGTCATAGTTCTGGTCTGATGGGGGCAGTGTCAGAGGACAGAAGGGGATATATTAGAGAACTGTTGCAAAGATGACAGTGATGGACAACAGCTTGGATATGGGAGGTGAGACGATGAATTCTGAGAGCCTGGGAAGATGGCGGCACCCTCAAAAGTAATAGAGAAGTTGGGGGTAGCTGGGTGGCTCAGTTTCGAGCTTGGGCTCAAATCTAGCCTCAGACACTTCCTAGCTGTTTGACCCTGGGCAAGTCTCTAGCCCTTACAGCCATTCTACCCTGGAACCAATACACTATATTGATTCTGATAGAAGGTAAGGGTTTAAAAAAAAAGTAATAGAGAAGTTGGGCTGGGGAGGTGGGAGTTGAAGGGGAAAGATAATGAGTTCAGAGTTTGGGAGATGCTAAGTTTAAGAAGCCTATTGGATATCCAATTTGAGGTGTGTGTAAAGCAGTTGGAGATGTGAGTCTGGAGGTCAGCAGAGAAGTTAGGGCAGGATAGACCGAGTTAAGGACCATCAGCATAAAGAAGGTAAATTAAATCTGATAGGATTACTAAGTGAAATAGTAGAGAGGGAGAAGAGAAGAGAGATCAGGACAGAACCCTGAGGGACATTCTAAGGTTAGAAGGTGTGATCTGGAGGAGGGTCCAGCAAAGGAGACAGAGAAGGAGCTACCAGATAGGAAGAGAACCAGGAGAGAATTGTGTCCTGAAAACCTAGAAAAAAAGAAAGTATGAAGGAGGAGAGAGTGCTTAACACTCTCCAAGGCTATAGAGAGATTCAGGACAAAGGACTGAGGAAAGGCTATGGGATTTGGCAACTGAGATCATTAGTAATTTTGGAGAGAGTGGTTTTGGTGGAATGATGAAGTGGACAGAGAGGAGACTTCCTCTGAATGTCTTGGCATTGGGTCAATACCAGTTCAGAATGCAAGTATCCATCAGCCATCCCTTCCATCTCTTACATCACTGGCCTACCTCTTCTAGTCACATATTTTGTTGATTGTATTAGAAGGCACCATAGGACAGTAGAAGGAATCTTGGCTTTGCAGTAAGAAGACCTGGGTTCAAACTCCATCTCTGATGTTTATTGCCTGAGTGACTTTGGGCAGCCTCCCTGGACCTCAGTTTCCTTATCTCTAAAATAAGAATTTAGACTAGATGGCCTCTGACATACCTTCTGGATCTGTGATCTTTTATAGCATTTTTCCTGGACAGATCTTCATTGGTAGTGTGATCATTGGGATGCCCACCCCACCCCTCATTTTTTCCATGCCATTCCATGACTTGTGCCTATATTGCATCACCAAAAGGAAAATGTATAATCAGAAATCTTGAGCCCTTGAACTTCATCCCCCAAAAGTCCTTTAGTATTTCCCAAAATTCCTTTTAATCTCTCCACCACATTACATGGTCACATTTTGCATATAGTTGTGGGGTAACTCTCTCTCTCTCTCTCTCTCTCTCTCTCTCTCTCTCTCTCT
>NW_025366526.1:0-3149 GCF_016433145.1 Gracilinanus agilis | reverse complement strand
ATATATATATATAT
Organism: Gracilinanus agilis; assembly: GCF_016433145.1. Classification (NCBI taxonomy): domain Eukaryota; kingdom Metazoa; phylum Chordata; class Mammalia; order Didelphimorphia; family Didelphidae; genus Gracilinanus; species Gracilinanus agilis. Next base: position 3,135 of record NW_025366526.1, on the reverse strand, counting down.
ATATATACTTTTAGATGGCATTTCCCAAATTTCACTTTTACAATTCCCCCTGAGGTCCAGCAAAAAAAAAAGGTTAGCCCTTTTTCTTCGCTGGACCTGTAAAAATAGACAACTTCTAAAAATTTAGGAATTTGGGGGATAAAAGAAATGGATAAACAAATGGATAAAATTAGCAGCATTGACAAAAAAAACCAATTTGGGGGCAGTCCCCTATTGGTATAACAGTGTACAATTAGAACAAATTGCATTCAACTCAATTTCCACTCCCCATAGTTCAATCAACTGCACCCCAAAGTTCAAATTTGGTCTTCATGGTACAGTGAAGGCTTTTCAGAAATCTTCATGGTGTCTTCACCAAACAGGTTCGTAGTCTGGATTCTGGGGAGATGGCAAGATCCTTATCCTGAAATTATTCTCAAAAGAATTTAAACTTTACATTATAGATTACAAAACATACACTTTCTTCTAAGATTTATACAATTCCCCTTGAGATTACTCCTAAAAGAGTTAAATATACATATATTTTTACATTATTGAATTTTAAAAAACTTAACAGATATCCCATCCCCCTGAGGGAAATTCTAAACACCTTTTTTCCTTAAAAAAGGGTACCTCAGGTCAGCTAAGGATGAGTGGCTGAGTCCCGGGGGCTATATGAAATCAATTGGCAAAATACAAAGAATAAAATTCAAGAAAAAAGAAGAAAAAATTAACTTATGAATGAAATGTAAAATGTGCAAAAAATGTAGGGAAAATAAACTTAGACCTTTGAATGAAGGTCTAATTAAAGTGAATTCAGTTGTTTGCAATTACCCATTCAGGGCCAGGACTAAAGGAAATGTCTCTCTCTCTCTCTGATCTGATTTACCATCAGCTTTTCAGGGAAGTGAGCCAAATAAATAACCAATCTTAGGTGCTTTCTAGGAATCTAAGTCGAGGGGACCCACGTCCTCTAAAGTTTTAGAAAAGACTGGGACTCCAGGACTCAAACCCCAATTTCCAAGCCCTAAAGTATTGGCATAGAACTCTACAATCCATGCAGATTTTAGTCAGTCAAGTCTCTGACCATGTGCTTTCTTTAGCACGAAATAATGGCTTTATGTTCCCTTCTGGAATCAGAGAGGCATTTAATCATAATCCCATAGTCTCAAAGCTCTTCAGATGTTTGCTTTAAGCTTATAAAAAAAGATAAATTATGATTATATATGTACTTCCAGTACAAGATGATAAAAAGGAAAAATCAATTGCTCTAATTAAAAAAATGTTTTCAAATATAGCTTAGAACTAGAAGGGTTTTGTTACTCAAAAATGAAGTTTTCTATGAGAGAAAATGGATCTTACAAATAGCAGATTCACAATGCACATTCAAATAGAATACCATATTTCTAATAGCACATTTTAAAACAAGAAACAATGATGTTTAAAAATCATATGCTTGTTACAACTTTTAAACCTTGGCTAAGAGTTTCTCAACAAATTCTGTTATTGCTTCCATAGCAAAATATGATATTTAAAAAATCTTCTGGTCTAAATTATCCTCAGATAAGAATATACAGGATCTCCTTGGCTTCCTGTTTTAAAAAAAAAAATCCTGGGTAGGAAATGCTTCTACCCATTTAAGGCAATAATGTCTCTTATAATAAAATATATAAAAGCTTTATCCTTTAAGACAACAATTCTTAAGGATTTAAAGTAAGACCTCTTGTAAAATTACAAGGTAATTCTCAAAGCATGGAAACTTCCAAGTTTCTTTACAATTACCAAGACAGAATAAATTTTAAAGACATGTGCTCCTATAAGATGTTCATAGATGGTACATATAACCGTATTGTTTCTGATACAGTAAGCTTTAAGTAAATTAGGAAATATAATAACATCATAAGCAGAAACTTCATTAGCTTAAAATGATTCAGTGCAACAGGAAAATCAACGAAATAAGCAAGATTAATTTACAAAACTAATTAGCAAAATACAGTAAGATACAGTTTCTTTAAAAGTCATTCAGTTCTGAAAGGTTTTATTTTTTTTTATAATCAGTCTTTGCTCAAAGTTCTGAGCAGGTATGGGGTGAAATTTCTTACCCTAAGTTCAGTATTTAATAATTGCAAAAGTTTGAATAGGTCAAGCGCCCGAGAGGTTCAGACATTAGGTCCATGTGGGCTTGGGGTTAGAGAAAAGCTTAGGTCAGTTTTGTAGAAAATCCCACATGTAGAGCTTGTGTGGGTGGGGTTTGCCTAAATTAGGTCTCTAGAGAAACATGTGGAGGGCTAGAATGCAGGCCATTACCAAGGGAGGGTACTGGAAATATATTACCCAAGCCTAAGCAGTAGTGGCAGAAGTCTCCAAAAATCTCGGCAAAAGCAGCAGCCAGGGGTCATAGCTGTTGGGGCTCGAGGTTCTGGTGGAAGATCAGCACTAGCACAAGCAAAGCAGGATTGAAGAAGAGGCCTGCTCCAGGGAGTCAGCAAAAGCGGCAGAGATCACAGGCACTGGGAGGCTTGCAGGCTTTTGGCACAGCAGGAATGGAGATCAGGTCTGGAGTCAGGAGATCAGCGGCAGAGGAAACTGGCTAAGCACCGGTGTTTTGTATCCGCAAGAGCCACCAGGCCTGGGTCATTGAGCAAAATAATTCGCAGCCCAGCAGCCATTAAAGGCATTGTCTCTCTTCCCCTGTAAAACAGCCTCTAGGCTGGGGAAAATCGGGAGAGGACTGGGCGAGGAAAAAGATTGCTTCTGAGACTCTGGGTCCCAGAGCCGCATGGCTTCTACTTAGGCTATCTAGAAAATTGAGAATTCGATTTCCAAACTTCTGGTTGGCATAATTATTAAGATTAAAAATAATAAAGGCTGATATAATAATATAAATTAGTATTTTAATTAACACCATGCTGATAGAGATAAATCATTAGACCAAGTGCTTGTAAGAATTTAAAACTGCCGCCTAGCCACAATTACCTCCCCTCTCCTCCTGAGCCCAGTAGCCAAAGAGCAGCTAAAGAGGAAGTTCAAAGTCACTGCAGGAGTTTATATCCCTTCTCTTACATCATCCCACTTCCTATCTACCATGAGGAATCATGGGAAATGTAGTTTCAAAGTCTCCCACATGTCCATAGTAAATATATATATATATATATA
>NW_025366525.1:0-3333 GCF_016433145.1 Gracilinanus agilis | reverse complement strand
CTCTCTCTCTCTCTCTCTCTCTCTCTCTCTCTCTCTCTCTCTCCCCTTCTCTTTCTCTCTCTCTGTTTCTCTCTCTTTCTCGCTGTCCTCTTCCATTCTGTTCTGTTGTTTTCTCTTCTCTCTTTTACTCTCTTCACCTTTCTGTCTCTGGCTTCCTTTGCCTCTGTCTCTCCCTGAATTTTCCTCAAAGCTCAACTCAGGTATCATCTTCTACATGAGGCTTTCCCAGATTCTCTCAGCAGCTATTGCCTCCTCTCAATTATTTTGTATTTGTGCCGTTATTTTATGTATATATTCTGTATGTAATGCATAGCATGCTGTAGTGAATATGGTCTTAAAGGCAGGAAGACCTGGATTCAAATCCTTCTTCTTACCCTACCTCTGGGCCCCCAGGTAAGTTGTTTAGCTTCTCTGTTCTCTTGGCTAATTGCATACAACTCAAATGAATACTGATCCTAGAGGACCACTTTTTGTCTCAGAAAACTACACATTAACATTATCTAGGCTGTATTGTATTTTCATATATTTCATCAAATGTTTCTTAATTACATTTTAATCTGCTTCAGCTGCATTTTCCTGCTGGAGTTTAACTCCTCAGCTCTTGGCAAGTCTTTAAGATAAAGCTTTGCAGAGAAAGTGTTACTTCCACTGGTAGAGGGAGTTCCTTTCCTGGGATCTGCTTATATCACTGAATCACAGATGCAATTCTATCCTTACAGTTTGATATAAACATTTATATTCTTGTCTCTTTGATCAAATATAAGCTGCTTGAGGGTTCCAGCACTGTTCATGGCCCTGTTGATTGTTAGATTGGTAGACTAACTGCTTCTTCTCTGTTGTTTAGTCATTTCAGTCATTTCTGACTATGACTCCAATTTTTGGGTGCAAAGATACTAGAATGGTTAGTCATTTCCTTCTCCAGTTCACTTGACAGATAAGGAAACTGAGGCCAAAAGGGTTAAATGACTTGTCCAGGATCACATAGCTATAAAATATCTGATGTCATATTTTAATTCAGGTCTTCCTGACAGACCCAGTGCTCTAACAACTGTGCAACCTAGCTTGTCTGCTTCTTCTTGAGAAATCCTTTATGCTCTTTATTTCTTAATCTGTCCATATAGAAAATGAAAGAGTTGGACAAGATGATCTGAGACAAGATGATTCTTTTAGTCCTGTTATTCTGAATCAAACATTGTTTTCTCATGTTTTGTTAGCATAACGATGAGAAATTTTTGTCAAAAAGCCCAGGTTATAGATGTATATGTTCATTGCTCAGTAAGTTGTAACCAGACCAATTTTTCCAACTTCAAAAGAGCAGTTAAAAGGTCAGAGATGGCATGCTTTGTTCTTCAGAGTCTGACCAGTACAACTTTTTCTACCCATGAAACATTGCAAAGTCTCATTCAGTTGTGATTATACCAGGTAGCAAACAGACAAGGGAAATGATAGTCTTGCTATCCACTGCCCTGGTCAGATCATAACTGGATTATTTCAGTTCAGTTCTAGCAACCACATTTTCGGATGATGGTGATGAGCTGGAGAACATCCAAAGGGAAACAACTGGCCCCTTTGAGTTCTTGAGATAGAGGGATTAAAAAAAAACACCTTACCTCCCCTTGGAGAATCAATACAGGGTACTGGTTCTAAGGCAGAAGAGTGGCTAGGCAATGGGGGTTAAGTGACTTGCCCAGGGTCACATAGTTAGGAAGTATCTGAGGCCAAATTTGAACCCATATCAGAACCTGGCTCTCAATCCACTGAGCTACCTAGCTTCCCCCAAGAGATAGAGGGAATTGTTGAAGGAATTAAGGGTGCTTAGTCAGAGAAGAGAGAAGTGAGGATTGTCTTTAATTATTAGAAATGTTATCGTGGGAAAATAAAGGGGAAGAGAAAAGAAAAATTTGCTTGTCAAAGAGGGCAGGACTCTGAGTAAAATTTGGAGGTTCTAAAGAGTTGCATTTATATCAATGAAAGGCAATATCCCTCATAATTAGATTGACCCAAAGGGTAATGTATTGCCCCAAAAGTCATGGTTTTCCTCTTTCTGGAGATTTTCTAATAGAGGTTCATTGATTACTTGCTAGGGATACTATTGCAAGGATTCTTGTCAGAAGAAACCTGGATTTCAGGCAGCTGGATAGCTCAATAGAGAGCCAAGCCTAGAGATGGGAGGTCCTGGGTTCAAATCTGACCTCAGATATTTCCTAGCTGTATTACCCTTGGTAAGTCACTTAGCCCCCATTGCCTAGCAATACTTAGTATTGATTCTAAGGTAGAAGTTAAGAGTTTTAGAAAAAAAAGCCATAATCAATGACCTCTTAGGTTTTGTGATTCAACCTAGATTTTCCACAAGGGTGATTATTTCATTATGTCTTTAGTTCCCATAGAATTAGAGAAGCCAGGCACCATCTTTCTTCCCTAGGAATAATAGTAATTACATTAATATTTCTTTAATAGTTTCATGTTAATGAACAATTTTTTCACGGGTGTAAAGCCCTCTGGGAGCAGGTATATTACACCCATTTTACAGCTGAGAAAACTGAAGCATGAAGAGGTGAAGGGGCTTTTGTTAGGTCACATAACAATTATGTGGCAGAGCTATGATTGAACTCAGCCTTGATTTCAGTTCACCACAAAAATGTTGAAAAGAAGATAGATTTTTTTTTCTTTCAGGGAGAATATTATCATTGGAATGACAGCAAAAATGTCCAAGTTTCATCCAGCCCATCCTCCTTCTCCTGTTCATATCTGAAGTACTTTGTAATCACATATTCGTGTGTGTGTGTATGTATGTATATATATATATATACATACATATATATACACATATATATATATGTGTGTGTGTGTCTCCACATAAGCATACATACACCTTTGTTTAAATACAAATGCTTTCAAACACATTGTGTAATTGTTACTTGGACAGATACTGGACACAGATGTACAGTTATTCTGAAAAAAAAATCTAGGGGTTTCAGGAGCCTGCAAATTCTCTATAAATAAGCAATAGGATGTGGCAGCCATTGCATGGGGCTGCAGTAAGAGAGATATTGCTTACCAGACTTGGGAGATGAGAGCATCCCTATTCATTGCCTTCATCAGATCTGATCCAAACTTCTGTGCCTAGTTCTGATCTTCAGAGATTGAGAAGCCATTGATCAGCTAGAGAATTTCCAGGTAAGACAACCAGAATGATGAAGGAACTAAAGTGTATGTCATAAGAGACTACGTTAAATGAACTGAATCTGCTTATATTGCATAAGAGACCATTCAGGGTTGAGACATAATTTCTGCATCTGAAGGACAATATTGGAGATATATATATATATATAT
>NW_025366524.1:0-7457 GCF_016433145.1 Gracilinanus agilis | reverse complement strand
TATCAGTCTCTGTGTACAATGTTCTTCTGGCTCTGCTCCTTTCACTCTGCATCACTTCCTGGAGGTCTCTCCAATTCGCCTGGAACTCCTCCAGTTTATTATTCCTTTTAGCACAATAGTATTCCATCACCCGCATATACCACAGTTTGTTCAGCCATTCCCCAATTGAAGGACATACCCTCCTTTTCCAATTTGTTGCCACCACAAAAAGCGCAGCTATAAATATTTTCATACAAGTCTGTTTATCTATGATCTCTTTGGGGTACAAACCCAGCAATGGTATGGCTGGATCAAAGGGCAGGCATTCTTTTATAGCCCTTTGAGCATGATTCCAAATTGCCAGCCAGAATGGCTGGATCAGTTCACAGCTCCACCAGCAATGCATTAATGTCCCAATTTTGCCACATCCCCTCCAACATTCATTACTCTCCCCTTCTTTCATTTTAGCCAATCTGCTAGGTGTGAGGTGATACCTCAGAGTTGTTTTGATTTGCATTTCTCTAATTACTAGAGATTTGGAACACTTTCTCATGTGCTTATTGATACTTTTGATTTCTTTACCTGAGAATTGCCTATTCATGTCTCTTGCCCATTTATCAATTGGGGAATGGCTTGATTTTTTTATACAATTGCTTTAACTCCTTGTATATTTGAGTGATTAGACCCCTGTCAGAGTTTTTCGTTATAAAGATTTTTTCCCAATTTGTTGTTTCCCTTCTGATTTTGACTACATTGTTTTTGTTTGTACAGAAACTTTTTAGTTTAATATAATCAAAACCATTTAATTTACATTTTGTAATTTTCTCTAACTCTTGCTTGGTTTTAAAGTCTTTCCTTTCCCAGAGATCTGACAAGTATACTATTCTGTGTTCACTTAACTTGTTTATAGTTTCCCTCTTTATATTCAAGTCGTTCACCCATTCTGAATTTATCTTGGTGTAGGGTGTGAGATGTTGATCTAGACCTAATCTCTCCCATATTGTTTTCCAAATTTCCCAGCAGTTTTTGTCAAATAGTGGATTCATGTCCCAAAAGTTGGGCTCTTTGGGTTTATCATACACTGTCTTGCTGATGAGGGAATGACAATTTTGAGAGAAACCAATAACAATTTGATTTAATTTTTGTCAAGAATCTTCAGTCTGTTTAAGCACAAGTGAACACTGGCCTTTCCTAAAAAAATTTTTTTTAACCCTTACTTTTCATCTTAGAATCAATACTATGCATTGGTTCTAAGGCAGAAGAATGTTAAGGACTAGGCAATGTGGGTTCAGTGACTTGCCCAGGATCACTTAGTTAGGAAATGTCTGAGGCCAAATTTGAACCCAGGACCTCCCATCTCTAGGCCTGGCTCTCAATCCACTGAGCCATTTAGATGCCCCCCACCCCCTTTCCTAAATTTCTTGTAAGCTCACATATGCCCCTGTGCAAAATTCTGCTAAAAGATTCACTTGTGTGTCAGGATACTATGCAAGAGGGCTCAGGTGGTAAATGGAGCTCTGAGGATGGAATTTTTCCATCCCTTCTAGATGTAGTCCTTGGAAAAACTGTTAAAGACAATAGCAGTAATGAGCTGAGCTCTTGGTTAGGAAATGAACACATCCAGTCACATAATGTTGTCCAGCACCTTCAGGATTCTAGATTGGGGCTGGGAATCTGGAAGTTTCCCCAAAATGAGTTCTGAGCAGCCATAAGCTCTAGCACTGGGCCCATCAGCTATTGACAACAACCTGAGGGTTTTTTTTTAAGTCTCTTACTTTTTATACAGATATCTAACTAGCTTGGCAGTCTGATTTCCAGGCTCACAACAGATTAGCAGCAACAAAATAGTGAGCACAGGGTTGCCACTAGAAGCAGGAATCCTGGGCAACAGAAATGTGTTTTTAAAATATGAGAAGCGTCCTGGAATCCACTAAGGTCACCCTGGGGAAATCATAGGATTCTGCCCAATCTCACGTTTGCATTGGTATCCCTGAGCCATCCCGAGAAGGGTAAATCAAGTTTAGTGTTAAGGAAGGAGGTTAGGTATGATATGTTCAAGAAAGCACCTTCAGCAGAATTTGGTTGAAATTAATTTTGTGACTTAATTGTATTATCTGGAAAATGTACTTGATGTGGAAAACGTTGCCTCGGCCACAGTCACAAGAGCCGAGTGTCCAATAAAGAGTGGCGGGAGTCACCCAGGAGGGCTCACCGCGCTTCACTGTTGAGTCTTCTCCAGCAGCCTCACAGCCTCCTTCTTTGTTTGCAGCTCTGTCCCGGGCCTGGCTGAAGAAGCCTTGAGGAAGCAGCGCAAATGTTTGCTCACTACAGAGCTGTGATGGGGCCCCCCATCAGCCCAGAAGCCCGTCCTAGAACCGCCCCGGGGCTGTCAATGTGCTCTGCATCCTTCCTGGGGACTCGGCGCCCAGCTTTCCTGCGGGGGCCATCAAGGACTCACACAACGCCAATCTGACTCCACTTCTCCACAAGAAAGCAAAAGTTACCCTCCGTGACCCTGCCGACCGGCGCCATCACCCACATGGGCCCATCCACTCTCTTCCCTGTGACTTCTGCACTTTCCCTGGAGAGAGATCCTCCATGGTACGGGAGGGCGGGATCGCGCGGCCTGTGGCTGGAGACGGGAGGGCTCTGGCGCCATCTGGCGGCCGTGACCAGTAATCACGGCTTCCCGGAGCCCAGCTGGACTTTCTATTGTGCAAACCGGAGTCTCGCTCCCTTCTTTCTTTCCTTCTTTCTTTTCCTTTCAAGCTTTTTTTTTTTTTTTTTTTAATCTTTATGTTCTTGAGAGCCGTTGACCTTTTCTGTGAAATACCTGGAAAAGTTAGGGCCCCTGGGTCAGGGACTTCAGGCCTATATTATAGCCAGGCAGGCCAGGACACCTGTTATGCAACTTGGAAAGTTCTAAAGAAAAGTGTGGAAAGCCACCCAAATTGTCCCACTGTCTTGTTTTTCTCTGAGGTTTCCGGATCCAATATCCTAATGAATGTTTCTGGGGTGGGGTGGGGGGTAGCCAACTTGTAATTAAATACCTATAGAAAATTATTAGGCCGCTTAGCCCTCTTTCCTCACAAGAATGGCAAAGATTTGGACATAAAAGATAGTAGCAATATATACCTTCTGCTTGGCAGTAGTTGTTTTCCATGGCTGAGTAGGTCAGTGTCTATCAGGAGACCTGGTTCACACATTTCTTATGCCTGTAAATGTTGTTTTAGGGGAGCTCATTCATCTAACTAGAGCGCCGATAAAAGGGAAGGGATCTGGAAGTACTTGCAGGCTATGCAAGTATCCCCCCACTCTAGTCTAATCCTCCCACCACCTTCATCATGTCACTAATTTCGGTTGGAGGCTTATACAGTGAATTCCTCCATCTTTTTGTGTAGTGTTTGAAAGTGAATCACAGAGACTATTATTGTTAATGTTGTCTGTTCCAGATGTGGGCCACATTGAAAGAGAGGGTCACAGACTCTTACCCTGAAGCTACACGAGAGCCCCTAGAACAGGAGTAGGGACCAAAATAATTTACTGATGATTTTACTCATAGTTGCTGCTTTTTGGAATCTAATGGTGAGCTCTTGCTGTCTCAAACTCAGGGAAATAAGGAGAAGCATGGCTGCCTCTCAGAGGGGATAATTATGCCACAAGTCCATCTATGCACCTTTTTGGGTCTAGGTTCCATTTTAGAATAAGCTGAATAAAAACAGAGTTTGTCTACTTTGAGAAGAATACCAGGTTGTATGTGGGTCAAGAACTGGAAAACTGATGGAAATAGTTGAATACTGATGATGATTACCTGAATCATTGTTGGAGCATCTGCCACAACCTAAATCCTATCTAGAAAAAACTGCTGGTCCAGGAATGAACTGACATTGCAGTGAAAAATTTGGCAATGTTTATTGATATATTCCCTGAGATTTCTGGGCATTCCCAATCATTACTTCCAGCCGACATGTGAGCCCCAAACCCAAGTTCTAAATCAGTTGTTCAGTGCTCTACATGTGTAACTGCACACAGTATAGGTTTCCTAAGAAGATGGATGAGGTCTGCCTGTGCCTACAAAATGAAGCCCTCCACGGCCTTCCCAGAACAATCACAGGCAGGCTGAGCAAGGAGATGGGGAGGAAGGACTTGAAACAATCTTAGTGAAATTGTTGCCAGCCCCCCAAAACCTGTAGTCATTGTTGATACTTGAACCTATAACTCTAGAAGCTTCTTTTTCAGCTGCTACGCTAAAATATACTTCACCATGATGCTTATCTTTTGGACTAGCCCACATTTGGACCAGTCAGCCCCAAAAAACCATTTAATGCTTTGGCTTAAAATGCTCTCTTTTTCCACCAGTGTGTGCATAGCAAACAAAAGGCAGCATCTGGCAGGATGGGAGCCATTTTCAGTGGGGTTAGTGGTTAAAAAAACTCCTTCCTGTACAGCATACTGCCTTTGTTTGGGGGAAATGTGGCACTTCCCATTGACCACTTCTCCTTACCAACTGCTCTGTAAATGACTTCGAAAGAGTTGTCAGTGGCTTTGCTGGAGGAACCACCATGGCCTAAGGAAAAATTTGCTCACTGTCATCGTTTGTTTAGAGGATTTCCAGAAGTAGATGCCACACCTGGAATCTGGGGTTTAGCCTCGGGTATATTGAATTGGGCAAAACACAGACATTCTCAGTGGTCCTTATGATTAGTCCTGGAAGCACCAGAACATTCAGTTTGGGCATAGACCGCAGAGCTTTTAAAGTTATTGAGATGTGTTAAGCAGTCTACATTTTCCTTCTAGTAATCATAGAACAATCCAGCTGGAAGGGACCTTAGAGCTCATCTTGTCCAATCCTTATAGTTTATAGATTAAGAAACTAAAGTCAGAGAGCTGATATGACTTGTTCTTAGGTCACATAACAAGTTATATAACACAACCCACATATTGATCTTACTAAAATAGCTTATTATCTACAGCATATTAAAACACAAGTGCAGGATAGCTGGGGAAAAATTATCTCACCCATGTATTTTCATTTTCCCAAATTCTTATTTGGTCAAGATAGGGACTTTTAAAAGACTTATTTGAATACCAGCTGAGAGATTTAACGATAGTGTCTTTAAGATTTTACTAAATTTTCAGTTTCAGATTCTCTCCCACCTTCCTTCTCCATCCTCTATCCATTAAGAAGGCAAGAAAAACAAAACCTACTATGAATATTTACACTCACATAAAACAAATTCCCACATGGGCCATATATATAAAAGAAAGAAAGAGAAAAGAGCAAGCTTCAATCTGTCCTCTGGGTCCATCAGTTCTAACTGGAGAGGGACAACATATTTCTTCATGAATCCTTTGGATTTGGTGTTGGTTATTGTATTGATCAGAATTCCTAAGGTTTTCACAGTTGAACCTCTTCATATTAATGTTGTACTATATACATTGTTTTTCTGCCCTTGCTCACTTCACTTTACATCAGTTTATACAAATCTTCCCAGGTTTTTCTGAAACCATCCCTGCCATCATTTCTTATAACTCAACAATATTTCAGCACATTCTTATATTGTAATTTGTTCAGCCATTCCCCAATTGGTGGGTATCTCCTCAGTTATAATTCTTTTCTACAAAAAAAGCTGCTATAAATATTTTTATACAAGTAGCCCCTTTCTCCCAATCTTTGATCCCTTTGGGATACAGACCTAATAGTGGTATTGCTGGGTCAAAGGATATACACAGTTTGATGGCCCTTTGGACCTGGTTCCAAATTGCTCTCCAGAATGGTAGTATCAGTTCACAACTCCACCAACAGTATAGTAGTATCCCAGTTTTTCCACATCCCCTCCAAAATTTGTCATTTCCCTTTTTGGGCAACTTAGCCAGTTTGACAAATGTTGCATTATGCTTCTTAAAAACCTGGACTTTTGAAAAAAGCAGCTTTGAACACTTTACTATTGAATCATAGAGAACTCAGTCTCCTAAAATTTGAAGATTTTTTTTCCTATTAACACTAGCTATGCCTTTTATACTTCATACATTTGACTTTGAGACATATATTTTAGTGTTTAATTGATGTTCTTTTCTTTTTTGTATCATAATTATTATTATTACTATCTCCTTTCCCCTGTTTTCTCTCCTAGGGAAGACATTTAGTTTCTTTTGTTTAGGACAGAGAAGAATTATACAGGGACAGGGATAATAGTTATGACAAAGGATAAAAAGTTAATAAAACACTTAAATACAGGAAAAAATATAAGTTCAGAAACAAACTCAAACAAGATAGTATCATAATTACTATGTTAATTTATTACATACTTTTATGAAAAGCCAATAGTTTAAAGTTAGAATTTTACATTTATCTCTTTTAAATTCCCTTTTCCAAATAGAATTGACCCATTGTTCTAAAAGTTCTAAGGAATTTTTGGAATTCTATCATCCAATGGACTATTTTCCTAGCTTGTCATTTGCACATTTGATAAGCATATATTGGCTGATTTGATATATCTACCATTTAAGTCATTGATAAGAATGCTAGGCAGCATAACTTCAAGGACAGATTGCTGAGACACTGCATTGGAAACCTCAAAGTTAACATCAAACAATTTCTTACAATTCCTTGCCCTTAGTCATTCAACCATTTCTGAGTCTACTATGCTATCATCTGTACCACATTTCTCCATTTTGTTCATAAGCTCAGGATGAGGGACTTAAATGGTTTTTATGAAATTGAGATAGATTATGCATTAAGTTTTCCTCTTAATATCCTTATTAAGAAAGAAAATGAAATTTGTCTGGTATGACCTATTTCTTTTTTTCTCTCTCAATACATATATTTTATTTTCACACATACATGCAACAATAATTTTCAACATAGATTTTCTGAAGTTGTAAGATTCAAATTGTCTCCCTCTTTCCCTTCCTTCCCTGCTCTCAGAGATGGTAAGCAATTTGATCTCGATTTTACATGTATTTTTATGCAAAACTTTCCATATTGGTCATTATTGTAAGAGAATACTCATATAAAACCAAAATCCCCAAATAAAAACAAATAAGCTGAAGTGAAAAATTGTATGCTTTGATCTGCATTTGACTCCAACAGTTCTTTTTTTTTGGAGGTGGATAGCATTTTGTCAGAAGTATGACCTGTTTCTTGAAGTTAGAGGCAGCTAGCTGGTGCAGTAGATAGAATACTGGGCCTGGAGTCAGGAAGACTTAGGTTTAAATTCAGCTTCAATGACTAGATGTATGACCCTGGGCATGTCACTTAACCTCTATCTGCCTCAGTTTCCTCAGCTTTAAAATGGACATAACAATAGTGCCTACCTGGTTGTGGGGATCAAATAAGATGTTTGTAAAGCACTTAGCACACAGCCTGACACATAACAGGCACTCAATAAATGTGTTCTTCCTTCCTTCCCTCCCTCCCTCTCTCTCCCCTTCTTTCCCTTCCCCCATCCCTCCCTCTCTCCCTTCCTTTCCTTCCT
>NW_025366523.1:0-7439 GCF_016433145.1 Gracilinanus agilis | reverse complement strand
CTCCCCACCTCTCCTCTCCCTCCCTCCTTCATCCTCTCCTCTCCCTCTCTCTTTCCCTCTCTGTCTCTGTCTGTCTGTCTGTCTCTCTCTCTATCTCTCTCTTTCTCTCCCCACCCCTTCTGCCCTTCTCTCTCTCTCCTATAACTTTCAAACAAAAATTCATATGCCATGATAGTCTCTTCTAATTCAGGCAGACATTTAAAAAAATTTTTTTAAATACTTTTTTGTCGTTAGATTACATTCATTTCTGGATATACTCTTCTCACTCTCTTGACCAATGAACATCCCTTATAACAAAGATTTAAAACATTAACAAAAACATTTTAGTCAAGTCAGGTGACACATGAACCAAGTCTGACAGCATGTACAGCATCTCATTCTCTCAGTCTCCCCTCTCTTTAATAAAGGAGGGATGCATTTAGACTTTAAGATTTTTTTTAGTTGTCCTATCCATTTACACTGTGGTAATCATTAGATATTATCTCCCTGTTTCTGATTACTTCACTCTAGACCACTTTTTCTAAATCTTCCTATGTTTTTCTGAATGTCTCACATATTCTCTGAATGCCATCACTTCTTGTGGCACAATAAAATTATATTTTATTAATGTAAAATTATTGAGTTATTCTCAAACTGATAAATACCTATTTCTTTTTTTATAATGTTCTTTTACTTTTCTAAGGAGAAACTGCCTATAAGAATATATTGGTCTACATGTACCCCTTCTTTCTGCCTTCAGTCTCCTTAAAGAATCTAAGGGTGCACTGGCTACAATATCAGCTGGTTCAAGAGATTTGATGATTAAATTTTCAGTGTCAGTGCTTATATCTTGGAAATCAGCAAATGATAAAAATCGAGTTTTGAACTATTGTTTTGTTGATTATCTTGCCTTAAAAAAGTGATGGAGAAAACTGGAATAATACAGATTAAACATTAAAATGTGTTATATGTACATTATATTTTTCTTGGAGAGCAAGTTGTCAAATATTGCCCAGCATGCCCAGCCAAAGTATATCCTGGTCAAAAGGCATGAATATGTTAATCACCTTTTTCATAATTCCAAGTTATTTCTCAGAATTATTAGATCATTTCACAGCTTCACTCATTAATTCAGACATTTTTGAGTAATTTTATAAAAATGATATTCTCCAGTATAATTTTCCTGTCTCCAAACAAAGGTATGAGATGTTGAATTCAGTTTTCCAAATAGGTATAAGGGCAGAGCTTCAGAAGTGGAAAGGCTTCCCTTTGTAATTTTCATTTTAGACCATTTCCCCAAGTAATACTGTCCAGGCCACAAAGACAACCACTGCTGAGAACCAGAAGATGAAGGAGCTGTACAAATATGAAGTGGCATTTTTCATAGAAAACTGTCTTGTTTGCAGCAGGTAACTCATGTATTATTTTGTTTCCATAGCCAGAAAAAAAACCTTGACCCCTTTACTATCTCAAGTGAGCTTGAAACATGTCATGGTATATAAAACGGGGGTGATCACTTTTTTTCCCAAGATACCCAAACTCAATTGGAAAGTCTATTCAAAAACCATACTTACACATTAACTCTAAATGTGAAATGTCATAAGAAGGATGTACAGCCGGAATGGGAGAAAGCTGACCCAGCTTTTGCCCACACCAAACGTCTCTTTCTGACCCATTTCCATGTCTGGCACCTGTCATTATAACAATCTCCCCAAAAGATCTACGGAAATTACACTTACCCTCTGGTAACTAGGTAACATAATCTCCCGGAGGCTAGCTAATTGCAGCCCATGATAACCTCACATACAGTAACTGTTAAATTTTTCATTTCTTTCAAATTATTATGGATCAGTGGAGAGGGTATTGATTTGATTCATTAACTGATTCCCAGTCTGTTCCAAGGTTAATGATTACATGTATCTCAATTACATCCTTAACAGGTTATACTATATGATTTGTTTCAACTGCATTGTACATTACGCATCTACCGCAGCTGAAAGGCTTCTTTGCACTTGATTTAATAGGTTCCCTTTCCCCCCCCCCCCATTACAGTGAACATGCCTAGAAGGTATGAGTCCATTTGGGACAACAAGGAAAAGAAAGCTTTTCCCAGGTTTCTCAAAGGAGCACGTGGCTGCCATCAGTACCACAGTCTAAAATAGTCAGAGGGATGCCATGAGATTCTCTCAGGTTTAAAAGATTAATTCCTAGGATCAGTAATCACTAGATACTCCATCTTGAGCTACTTTTCCGTGTTTCCCACAGCAGCAGTGGAGGCCCTGTCCTGCCTGGCTCCATCTGCTGATGACCAATGGTGATTTTTTTTCCTTCTGTTTTCCAGTGTATTAGGGCAAGGCTTACAAGGTTCCTATTCCTCCTCCCTTGATCTGGGGAGTAGGATATTGTGCGTTGTGGGCTATTTCTATTTATTTTGTTCTGAAATTAAGGTATGCAGAATAAGAGAAGGCTATTTTTGCACAGAAGAAAAAAAAAGGCATCTCAGCTCAAAGGTCGCCTAGTCCAATTCTCTCATTTTACAGATGAGTAAACTGAGGTCCAGGGAAGTGCTTAAGGTCACAGAGGGAGTTTCAGAAATGAGATTTGAAACTAATCCTCCTGGAAATGCCCAGTCTCTCTGAAATATTATTTTCCCTTGTCGTCAAGGTATACTTGAAATAGTTAAGATTTAGAATGAACTTTCAACTTCTTTATGTATGCCATCCCATTAGAAAATCATGACAACTCTAGGAAGTAGTTTTTATTATTATCCCCATTTTATAGATGAGGAAATGGAGGCTGCAAGAGCTAGGTGATTTTTACAGATTAATAGAGCTAGTAAGCATCTGTAGCAAAATTTGAAATCAGGTCTTTTTTTACTCCACACTATTCTTGGCACTACTTAGCTATTTAAACTATTCTGAAAAAGTATAGATCAGTGAGAGGAATAACTTAACAGTCAAACAAAATGTCCATGTATGGGGTTACTAAGGGATATTTTTTACTGGTTCACAGACAACCTGGCTGTCCTGGAAGTCTGATGTTATACAAGGAGAGAAGTAGTCTACAGCTGTCTTCTCAGGAGAATGGACTATATCAATTACTTTCTTTAAGTCCCCAAACTCTTCCATAAGGATGACGATATTTTGTCCTAGCTCTACCTGGCCCCAAAATGCATATTTGCTCCTGTATGTCCCATTCAAGGGAAACTCAGTCCTAAACTTTGGGACAAATATAGAAACCTTTTGATTCAGACAAACGAATCCTGTTTCTTGCTCATATCTCTGCCACAGCATTAGTACTTAGTGGAATGTAAAGGAGCACGTTTTTTCTTTAGTTTTCCTTTTAGTATTCACTTGTCTGCTGCCTATGTAAAGAACATCTCCCTTGTTTTCTTTGGAACCCCAAGATCAGACAGAGTTTAGAAACCCAGAAGCCAAATGGGTATAGTCAGGAGGAGAGACTTCAGTTATACAATCCATTAAATAAAACAATAGAGCCTGCAGCTGAGCTATTAAAAAGAGTACAGCAATTTTTATTTCAATGGCTACATTTTATTTCCTCTTCTGAGTGACTGCTAACAAAGGGCCGCTGAAAGGACTGGATAAAAAGCAGGCGTCAGATGCAGGATCCATGAGTTAAACAACATTATTAGATACAATTTCATAAAATCTAGTTGCTTTTCTGCTACTAGAAATCATGTCCTTTTGTCAACTTGTGGTCACATCAGCACTTCTGCTGATATAATTTGCTCCAGCTGCAGAGCGTCGCTGGCCTGCAAATCAAGAACTAGAATGGGGACAGTCAGGAATAACTCAATAGCTTGGATAATGTGCAAATCACTACACATCTCGCTATTAGTCTACTTTTTTTCCAGAATATTTGGAACAGGAAAGATTTATCTTTAGCAAAATAGCAGATCTGCTGCCATGCTAGGAGTTGGTTTGTCTGGCTATCATCTGAAACCATTCTTGGCCATCTCACATTTCTTAGGGTAGTCATTAAAGTGGCGCTATTCCTTACCAGGCAAAAGGGCAGTTAGGTGGTATAGTAAATAGAGTGCTGTGCCTAAAATCAGGAAAACTAATTTTCACGAGTTCAAATCTGGCCTCAGAAATTTACTAGCTTTATGACTCTGGGCAAATCTCTTCGCTCTGTTTGCTTTGATTTTCTCACCTGTAAATGATCTGTATAAGAAAATGGCTAACCGCTTCAGTATGTGGTCACAGAGAGTCAAACACAATTGAATAGCATTACTTACTGGAATCACTCTTAAACACCTACAGTCCTATTTTATTTCAAGTTGACCTACTATTCTACTTCCACCCAAAATGATGGAAGGTCCTCAATATCAGTTCTATCCCTTACTTGGAACCTTCAAAGAACTTTTTCATAAATGAATAGATCTAGAAGAAAATTTTATTGTTCAGATGAGGAAGAAATATTTTCAGTTCCTATATTCTTCACATAAAAGAACCAAGCAAAGATGAATGGGTGTTTCTCCTGGACTTTTACAAATCTAAAAATGACAGATAAAGTAAAATAGTCATTGAGCCCTTAAACATCAGACCTGATCTGAAAGCCTAATGATTCATGCTGAAATCAATTAGAATTGAATTTCAACCATTCTAAATTCTGCCTAAATGTAGTACTGAACAATCCCTCACAGTGTGAGAAGGGGGAAAAACAGTTTCTAAATAGAAAACCAAGGCCCAAGCACACTTGCAGAGCTGAGAAAATCATTACATATGGTGCTTAGAGAAGAGAAAGAAAACAATAGCATATACAGCTGCAAGATCTGAAACAACTTTCCTATTACAAGAACAGCTAATCAAGTGTGTAAATGCTGGAGAGAGACTGTTGTTCACCAGTGCAAGGAAGCTGCAGACCCTCTCTTCATGGGATGGCAACCTTCCAGGGCCAGGTGTAATTAGAACTGCAGAATCATTGCTTGACCTACCATTTTCTCAAATTTGTTGTTGCAGCCGATCCCCAAACCTTATGGTGGGATTGTTTGCTTTTGTCTCATTCTTTTTAAAATGCCTTAGGGAATTTTACAACTCCCAAATATATTTGTAAATATAATTGTTTTAATGAGAGCAAAGAAAAACTTGTATTCCCAGGTAGAATACACAATGTACTTTGCCTGCCTGGTTAAGTACACTCTCTTCCTTTTGGAAGTTTTCCTTTAGGGACCAGATTTCTAACCTTGCTCTCTTCTTTCACCATATCCTGATACAGAGTTTAGTCTAGGTGCAGATTTCAGAATACAGGCTAGCTGGCACCATGACCCAAATGAGAAATTTCCCCATTAGGAGTAATTGTCCCTCTTCCTGAAAGCTAAGGGTATTAGACTTCACCGGCTGTTGGACGGTAAAAGGCCCTTACCCTTTAGAAGGAAAACATGTTTGGCGTTCATTTTTGCTTGTTCTTTGATGCTTTGTCATTTGACAACCAGTTTTATATTATAACACACTATTCTTCTCAAGGTAGACACAGAATTTTTCTAAAATATTTTAAGATTCTGGCATTTTCCAGATCAATCATACCCATGTGTCACAAAATATCTTATCAGTGCATCAGGCAATGCAAATGTCCCCTTTCCCTAAACTCCCTAAAAAGAGCAGGAAGAAGGAAATATAAGTAGGTAGAAATATATACATATATATATATACACATATATGTACCTATATGTTTTATATGCTAATTTTTCTAAAGAGAATTTCCATGCAATTAACTCTATACTTGAAACTGAAAAACATGCTGTTATGGACAGAAACCGATTTGTGAATTGATAACTTTTTATACTGTCCTTGTCTTTACATTCCACTCATGGCCAGTCTTCATACACAAGTAGCCAATTCAGAAAGGTGAGGCATGAAACTATATTTCTTAAAGGAGAAGAGCATATAATTTGGGAAGCAAATCTTAAATGAGAACCAATTACTTTCATTTTGCTTTTATAGCTCTATATTTGTTCACCCCCAGAATGAGCCCTTGCTTTATCAACCCTAAACTGTGAACTGGTTAAAATAGTCAGCAAAAGTATGAGGTTAATTTCAAATAATAGTGCAAATATACTTGCTTTGGAGGCCACCAAATTGCTAAGTCTCCGTCAGCTCTTAAATGATTATCTATTATTTTCAATTTAGTCTGTGTCTAGACAGGGAACAGCAAGCTGAGGATGGTGTATCCACTTTCCACTTTGCTTCTAAAGGGAAAACACTTTCATTCTGTCACCATTGGGCTTGGAAACAAAGACTCTCTCTTCCCCTTCACAGTGCCCCAGAATTGCCAAGAGCCAGGCCAGGGAAGGTGTGTGATGTTGAATGAAGGCCTAATCTATTCATCTGAGAGTTTGCTTAACAATCCTGTTTCTATAATACTGAACGTGGGAGTGCCATCATCTACACAATATACAAAGACTCTTTTTGAACACTGAATAAACTATTACTTGCTTTCATTTCATGAGGTGTTAACCTAGTGCAGAGAAGATAAATTAAAGCTTTTCCATCACACCAAAAATCAAAAAACCTTAGTCCGAACATTAAGAATTCAACACCTTGCCAGCGTATGTGCTATTTTGCCAGTGAGGAAATGCTTTTGTTGGCAGGAGGCCTTTCTTGTAAAAAGATAATGCTTTCTACAACAACTACCCCCCTTAAAAAAAAGCTTTTTATAAATTTTCATTTTATTGCATTTCCTTCCTGCTTCCTATAAGCCTATAATATGCTATTTGTGATGCCTGTGTACCACAAGGAGATGATGGGGAAGAGATGTCTATACAGGGATACTTTTGAGGTGCAGAGATAGTTAACTTTAATGCACCACAAAACTCTTGAGGCCAAATTTAATTGCAGAAGTAAAGCTAAAAGGGCCAGGAAGAAAAAAAGAAGAAGAAGGCACTTGGAACACTTTTTGTTATTTCAACAATTATTTTGTCAGCTTTAAATAGCTTAGTGGATCACTGTCTTTTTGTTTTGTTTTGCTGAAGGATTTGTTGTTTTTGAATTACACTTGGAAAATATATACATTAGTAGTACTAATACAGGTTTGCAAGGAAAATATTTAAAGCACATTTTATGTATCCAGAGCAAAAACACAGCATCTATTTCCTATTTAGGTCGGGAACATTCAAATTATTAGCCTTCCTCATTTCCTGAACGAAGATAGTGACTTTGGGGGCATGAAGTCCTTAAGTCAGCTTGTAAGTTGGAATAAGCAGTGTTTATGATATGTATAGCTATCTCACAAAGGTAGGTATTCTTAAGCTTAGTATCATATGGAGCTGATACAGAACCCATGAAGGACAAGGGGAAAGGGCCCAAGACTTGTACAGAGAAGACTATATCACTGGATGAGGCATAGGGTCATAGAAATGGAGGAAGAAGAAAGAAGAAAGAAGAAAGAAGAAAGAAGAAAGAAGAAAGAAGAAAAAGAAGAAGAAGAAGAAGAAGAAGAAG
>NW_025366522.1:0-6225 GCF_016433145.1 Gracilinanus agilis | reverse complement strand
GGCAAAATTGGGACATTAATGCATTGCTGGTGGAGTTGTGAACTGATCCAGCCATTCTGGCTGGCAATTTGGAATCATGCTCAAAGGGCTATAAAAGAATGCCTTCCCTTTGATCCAGCCATACCATTGCTGGGTTTGTACCCCAAGGAGATCATAGATAAACAGACTTGTACCAAAATATTCATAGCTGCGCTTTTTGTGGTGGCAACAAATTGGAAAAGGAGGGTATGTCCTTCAATTGGGGAATGGCTGAACAAACTGTGGTATATGCGGGTGATGGAATACTATTGTGCTAAAAGGAATAATAAACTGGAGAAGTTCCAGGCGAACTGGAGAGACCTCCGGGAACTGATGCAGAGCGAAAGGAGCAGAGCCAGAAGAACTCTATACACAGGGACTGATATACTGTGGTAAAATTGAATGTAATGGACCTCTGTACCAGCAGCAATACAATGACCCAGGACAATTCTGAGGGATATATGGTAAAGAAAGCTACCCACATTCAGAGGAAGGACTGCAGGAGAGGAAACATATAAGAAAAACAACTGCTTGAACGCATGGGTCGGGGTGGACATGATTGAGGGTGTGGACTCGAAACTACCACACCAATGCAACTACCAACAATTTGGAAATTGGTCTTGATCAAGGACACATGACAAAACTATTGGAAATGCGCATCTGCCATGGGTGAGGGGGACTGCGGGGGGGGGTGTAGGGGAAAGGTGGAGCATGAATCATGTAACCATGTTAAAAATGAATATTAATAAATGTTAAAAAAAAACAAAAAACAAAAAAGTCGGTGCACAATTTATTAAACACAAAACACCTTAAAAAGTAGAATTGGATAAATGGAAAAGGAGGTTCAAATGCTCACTAAAGAAAATAATTTCTTAACAATTAGAATTGGACAAGCGAAAGCTAATCAATTCATGACACGTTATATTTGTAATAACAGGGATATTGGGAAGCTGATGGGCTGGCCAGGGCCAGATGCCTGCAAGACACACTTCTCCCACACAGACAGGCTTGAGTGAGTAGGGGGGGCATCAGGCACTCCTTGCTCTCAACCCCCTCACCCCAAGCAGTTGGTTTTCAGTTGAAGAAGGAAACAGGGCAGTGGGTCTTCAAGCAAGATTCAGCAAAGACAAATCTTTAATGATATTCCCTTTCTCTACCTTATATTCCCCACAGGTCTGATTGAGGAATGAGTAGAAGCTAGATATCTTGTTGTTAAAGACTGAGAAGGATCTGACTTCTTAGGCTGGCAAGTTACAGGAACCAAGCTTAATGGCTGCAGTGAGTATCCTCAAATTATACCCAGGCATGGCTATTATATATATATATATATATATATATTATAATATAAAGCTTATATTGATAAAAAGAAGGAAGGGGAAGGCAAGAGGGGGTAATTAGGATTTGGATAAGAACTGGGAAGCCCTGAACTGTCAGGTTAAAGATGCCCCTCCCCCCCAGGAGGGAGTCACAGACCTTTAGATAACTTGTTCTCAAAGCTAATAGTGATTACTTCTAATGTCTATATAACTAAATAATTATTATGTTGATGCTGGAAAGGTCTAATCCTACTAGATAGGCAAACTCCTGAGTAGAAACCACAATGGCTTTTGCCACTATGGCCTCCCAGGCAAACCCCACATCAGGAACAGCAAGCAGAAAGGTCTGCTCCCCTCAATTCACAGAAAACAACTGTGTAACTCCCTACCAACTACCCCCTCACCCAAAGTTCTCCAGGTGGGGTCCCCTGGAATTCTGGGTGAGGCTTGACCCTGTATTTTGCAGGAATTCCATCCTGCCATTTTCTACATTACAGACATCAGGAAAAAGAAAACAAAATCAAAAGAACAAAAAAAGAAAAAATAGCAAATATATCAGCTGAAAAATTACAGGCCTAGATAATAGATCCAAAAGAGCCAATTTAATAAATTGGAGTTCCTGAAAGCAATAACAACAACAACAAAAAAGCCTAGTGTAAGCTAAGTATCTTATTGGGATGCATGCATCAGAACTCCAAGAAGGCAAGGGCAATTCAAGACAGTTGGTGCCAGGGTATAAAAGGGGGAACCCCAAGCAGAGGGTTGACTTTTGATTTATGGGAGCTAGAGGGAGGTGGGTGGTGCATACCTGATACTTCTAGGCCTAGCAAACCTCAAACCAGCTGATCCTTGTGCATTCAAACCCTGTAGACATATTTGATATCCAGTCCTGACTTATCTTGACTACCACTGTTACTGAAAGACCTTGTAGGCAATTGAAGACTATCAATCAACACCATCAATAATCTCTCATAAGATTATTTATTTACTTAATTAGTTAGTTTTAAGAGCTTTACTGAAGGAAGAAAGAAGATACACGGGGGGGCGGTACTTATAGTCCTGCCAGGATTAAGCCTTTCACTAGTTTCAATTGATTATCAACAGAAATCTCCTAATGCTCCTCTTCTTCATTTTCCTTCTTTCCCCTTTGATTCATTTAGCTATTAAAAGAAATATAACAATGTCAGATAGCAATTGAGTCATTCTAGATAAACATTCAAAGGAAAACACAGCCAACGGTCTTACCAAAAAGTACCACCATTTCCATCTGTCATAGCAGTTGAGCCAGCAGAGGCAGTTGTGTGAGTTTTTTCAGATTATATGAATTATCCTTGTCTGGGAACTTCACACACTACCAAGAAACATCTCTTCCTGTGGGGATACCGTTTCCTTCAATTAATCGAGTATGTTATTTCTCATAGGAAAGCCACTGGTCTACTTCTGCAAGTAATTTCAGCAGGTCCTGCACTGTCTAGAGAAAGAATTCCCACTGCTTCTGCACCCATCCCCCACACAAAACTGAGAGCCTGCAGCCTGCTATTTTTACACTAGACATCATATTACAATATATCACTAAATAAAACTCTCTTGACATTCTTGAATAAGGTAATATATATATATTATATATATATACATATATATAGAAAGAATTCAGTGATCACCTTTTGAAATAAATCCCCATATGACAACTCTTATGTATATTAAAGTTAATTTCCAGAGCTTTCTGGCCAAGAAAAAAGCATCACAGGCAGCAAGAAAAAAATCATTCAAATATCATGGAGTCGCAGTCATGATTAAACAGGACATAGAAATGTCTATATTAAAGGATTCAAAGTCTTTAGGTATATTCTGGAAGGCAACAGAACTAGATTTATATTCAAGAATCATCTACCCAGCAAAAATGAATATATTCTTTCAGGTCAAAATGGTCATTCAACAAAATAGAAAATTTTGAAGCATTCCTGATGAAAAGATCAGAACTAAACAGAAAATGTGATGATCAAATACAAGATTCAAGATAAGCATAAAAAGAGAAACAAGGAAGAAAAAACTTCAGGGATTCAACAAGGTCAAATTTTTCATATATTTAAAGGGATATTTCCAAGTCTTAGAAAGATCTATGATTATTAAGAAAGTTAGGAATATACATATAGTGTATATGGGAGTAAGTTTACAAGCATATGATATTTAAAAAATAAACAGGTTAAAAATGGGCTTTCACTGAGAGAAAAGGGAAGGGATACATAAAATGGGACAAATTATCTCACCTAAAAAGATTCACAAAATCTAATGGAGTGGAGAGGAAAATGAAGGCTTTGATTCACAATACTTAAACCTTGCTCTCATCAGAACGGGCTCAAAGAAGAAATAACAATCATACTCATTTGGGTATAAAAATCTATCCTACCCTATAGAAAAGTTGGAACTGGATAAGAAAAGGGAAAGATGGAGAAAGACGGGGAGAAAGTGGTTAAAAGCAAAACACATGTGAGAATGGACAGAGTGAAAGGAAAGAGAAAGGAGTAAAATTGGAAAATAAGATGGATGAAAATATGCAGTTAGGAACTGTGATTATTAACGGCATAAATTCACCCATGAAACTGAAAGCTAAGTGGATTAAAAGGAGAATCATACCACATGTCATGTACAAGAAACACATATGAAGCAGGAAGACCCACATGGAGTAAATGTAAGAGACTTTAGAAAAATTTAGGCATGCAAAAAAGATTAAAAAATTAAAATTACTCCATTAAAAGTTAACTTGCAAATTTAAAAAGTCAAAGGAGAAATTAATAAAAATGCAAATAAGAGAACCATTGAAGTAACAAATAAGAGTAGGAGTTGGTTTTAAGGAAAAATGATAGAGCATTGATTTATTAGATTCAAATAAGAAATAAAAAATCAAATTATCAGTATCAAAAATGAAAAGCACAAATTTTCCAACAATAAATATGAAATTAAAGCCATCATTTGGAACTATTTTGCTCAATTATATGCAAAAAATCTGACAAATAGGTGAAATGGATGTACTGAAAATATAAATTGCCCAGATTAATGAAAGAGGAAATAGAATGCCTAAATAACCCCATCTCAGAAAAAGAAACTGAATAAACCCTCAAAGGACTGCCTAAAACAAAACTCCACAGGGCCAGATGTATTCAAAAGTGGATTCTATGAAATATTTAAGGAACAATTAATCCCAACACTACAGAAACTATTGGGGAAAATATGCAAAAAGGAGTCTTACCAAATTTTTATGACATAGATATATGCTGATAGCTAAACCAGGAAGAACAGAAAAAAAAATAGTCCATTTCATTAATAAATATAGATGCAAAAAATTTAAACAAAATAGTAACAAGAATATTATATTGTTATACTGCAAAGATAATTCAATATAGTGGGATTTATACAAGAATCAGTACTGATTTAATATTAAGGAAATTATTAGCATAATTAACAGTATCAAAAGAAATTATATATTTATCTAAATAGATGCAGAAAAATTTTTGACCAAAGAACACCCATCCCCATTTAACAAAAACAAAAACAATAATACAATAGAAAGCAAAGGGGAAAATGGGTCCACCTTAATATTATAATAGGCTAGAAACACTCCCAGTAATAATCAAGGGAATTGAACCTACTTGTTCAAAACATTTTGGTAGCCCTTAATGCCATTTTAGAGAATTGGAAATTGAGGGGATGTCCATTAATTGGGAAATAGCTGTATAGATTGTGTTTATGTGTTGCTGATAGAATACTATTGGGCTATAAGAAATGATGAGTAGGATAATTTAAACAAATAAACTGCAAAGATCTATATGAACTGATACAAAGTGATATAATCAGAACAAGAATAACATTATACATGGTAATAGCATTATTGCAAAACAACCAACTGTGGAAGATAGCTATTCTCAGCAAGAGAATAATCCAGGATAATTCTGAAAGATTTGTGACAAAGAATGACATCTATCTCCAGAGAAAGAATTACTGGAATCAGAATTCAGATCAAAGCATATTATTTTTCACCATAGGATATTTTGGTTTAATATGACAATTGTTTTACAACAATGACCAACATGGAAGTATGTTTTGAATGATAATTCATGCATAATTCAGATCAAATTATTTGTCATCTATAGAAGGGGGTAAAGAAAGAAGGAAGGGAGACAATGTGAATCTTATAATTTCAGAAAATGTTTGTTGAAAACTGTTTTACATGTAATTGGGAAATTAATACATAAAAATAAATCAAAATTTTCAACAGAAATACATGGGTTAATGAACAATAAAATGAGACTAAAAAAAGAACATTATATACAGCTAGAGATTTAATACTTGAAGAATAACTTGTGAATGTTACCTCCACAGAATGAACTAAAAAATTGAAAAATGAAAGATATTATCCACATATCGTTTTGCCATTTTGTGCCTTCTATGATGCTAGGAGGGTTGGGGAAGGAGTGGGATACTTTTATGTAAAGTTTATGAATAGAGTAAAGAAGAAAGGGGAAAAAAGGAAAAATGCTCCAGAAATAAATGGACTAAGCCTGGTTTGAAATAGGATGACTGACAAGTGAACATTCTTA
The DNA here is from genome assembly GCF_016433145.1 of Gracilinanus agilis. Lineage (NCBI taxonomy): Eukaryota > Metazoa > Chordata > Mammalia > Didelphimorphia > Didelphidae > Gracilinanus > Gracilinanus agilis. Next base: position 296 of record NW_025366522.1, on the reverse strand, counting down.
TATGGAAACTTTCTTATACTTTCAATAAACATATATATTGTTTTTGAGAGCAACAAAGAGGTAAATTTGTATGTTTACAAACAGTGTGGTAAAGGTAGATTTTTTAAAGTTCTCAAAGAAAAATATGAGAATATTTCTCCAATATGTAATCATCTGAGGGATCATAAATATTGCAGTATATTTCTAGATTAAAATTTTTATTTTACTTTTTTATATTTATATTAATATTAAATATTAAATTATATTTAATAAAGATCATGAGATATATATGTGTGTGTGTATATATGTGTGTGTGT
>NW_025366521.1:0-8972 GCF_016433145.1 Gracilinanus agilis | reverse complement strand
AGGGAGGGAGGAAAGGGGTTCTGCTCTGTACTCTGAGATCATCAGGTTTCTTTCTATATGGAGGAAGATAGCATATTTCGTGATGAGTAAGTATTAATATTGACAAAAAGCCATTAGATTTGGCAACACAGCAAAGATTAGATAGATTAGGCTTCAAAGAAAAAACTCTTAAAATGAAAGTAAAATAGGATAGCATTCTCTTACACTTACTAACCAATAATTATCTTCACAAAACAATGAAATAAAGATCAGGTCTGTAAAAAAATGCTAAATTCGGGTAGCTAGGTGGCACATAGGTGACACAGTGGATAGAGCACCAGGCCTAGAGTAAAAAAACCATTTCCCTAATAAAATTAGGAGCTGGTTTTATGGGGGGAAAAAATAGCCCTTTGGTTAATCTGATTTTAAAAACAATGAAAGTGGAAAATCAAATTACAAGTATCAAAAATGAAAAGGCTGAATTTACCACAATGAAAATAAAATAAAAACATGGAAAATAGTTTAAAATTTTAAAAATCACTCTATGGCAAAAATAGATAATATGGAAATAGGTATCAAATGATAACATTTGTATAACACAGTAGAATTGCTTGTTGGCTCTGGGAAGGGGGAGATAAGAAGGTAGGGAAAGAAAATGAATCCTATAAACATGGAAAAATATTTTAAAATGAAATAAAAGTAAATATTAGGAGTTATTTTGCCAAATTATATGCCAATAAATGTAATAAACTAAGTTAATAGGTAAATATTTACAAAAATACAAATAACCCAAATTAGCAGAAAATAGAATAAATAATATCTTAGAAAAAGAAACTAAGCAAGCCATAAGTGAGCTAAGAAAAAAAAAAAAAGAGGAAAAGTAACTTGTGTAGTAGATAAGAGTACCAGGCCTCGAGTTTATCTTCCTGAGTTCAAATGTGGCCTCAGACACTCTGTAGCTGTGTGACCCTGGGCAAGTCACTTAACCCCAACTGCCTAGCCCTTGTCCTTCTGTCTTAAGAGTTATTACTAAGACAGAAAGTAAGGGTTAAAAAAAAGAAAATGTTAAATCCAGGACAAATACACAATGCAAAAGGTCTTTTACATAGGGCAAGGGAGTAATCAACATTCCATACAAAATTACTAAAAATATCAGCAAACATAAAGGTTTTAAATAACTACAACATAACTAAAAAGTCTATAAAGACTAATACTAAGTCAGTGTCTACCAACATAAAAGATATTCTATGTTGAAATATCAAAAGCTTGAAATTTATAAAAATAATACAATTTACAGTCAAACTAAAATATAGTAAAAAACCTCAATTTTCACAACCATACAGTCTCAGACCCTTCACATAAGTTGAAAATCATACATTACAGCAAACCCCATTATTTTTAATATGAACATTCCTAGGCACTTTCCAACTTTTCTTGGGCTTATCAGAGCTACCAGCATCACTACTCTGGTACTTTGGGGCCATTATTAGCATTAATTAAACAAAGAGAAGCACTGCTCTGAAGGAGAAACAATTTGTAACAAGTGATAACTCCAGACAGGCTAATGCCATAGCTAATGTTTGGCATAAAACAATGTAATGACTCACACTATCACTTCTCAGAGTGAGAATGAGTGTAATTCCGTGAACTGACTTTAGCCACTTGGGAAAATGGTACGGATTCAGCATGTAATAAAAATTTTTTATCTTATGTATTTTTCTGCCTTCATTTTTTTTCAATTACCAATCACATATACCTGAATTTGAGTACCCTGAATTCACATCAAAGAAGTTCTACTGTATTACTCCTAATCTAGTGCTTCACTCTAAATGGAGATGAACCCTAGATTCCCAAAGGTGATAAACAGCAGACCTCAAGCCCTAGCAGGTCCTACACCAGACTGGAAATCTTTGAACATACCTAGTTATGAATCCTAACTGTAGTCTGACAATCAGCCTAGTTCAGTGACAGCAGACTTTTTAGATGGGCAGGTGATGTGAGAAATAACCTGTGTGAAGAGGGGGAGAAGAGCAACCTGGACCATGTCCCTCTGGCTTTCTAGTAACGAACTCTGGTGAACTTTCTGCTGGAGCAACATCGGGCATACCCAAAGAGAAGGCTCTGAGTGCCCCACCTCTGGCATGTGTGCTATAGATTCACTACCACATGCCTAGTTAATATCAAAACAGCTCATTTACCAAGTTGGCATCAAAGATGAATTTTCAGGCCCCAACAACTCTTCTAAATCATAGAGGTATTACAATTTGCATTAGTGAGAGGAACATTGCTTTTAAAGATTCTTTCTCCAAAAGAGTCTGTTTTGTTAGTGCATGACTAACCTCAAAAGCATTTTAACTAACAACATTATATTTACTAGCATTTCATTCTACCTTCTTAAATATAAAAGTGACCGTTATTAAGATGCCTCAATAAAAGCATGGTGTGAAGGGAATAGCAACAGAAATATTAGTATGGCAAAAAAAAAAAAAAGAACTTTAGCATAGTAATCATCAATATTCCTCAGGAAAGGTTTGGTTAATTTTCAAAGTATTATGTATAAATGAAGATTTTGAACCTTGGACTTCATCCCCTATAAGTCCCTTAGTTTTTCCAAAATTCCCTTTAATCTCTCCTGCGCCTCCACGTTTGCATGGTCACATTATTGTTTTATATTCGGATGTAACTCCTCCCTCTTTCTCTTTTGTTCCTGGGAGCAGGTCAGTTAGTAACCTTTTAGTTAGGTCTCTGTTAGTTTATAATTAATAAACTATTTATAAATATAACATTTAGTATTTTGCATAATAATTTTAATCTCCACATTTTCATGTATAACTCAATTGTACACAGTTATTTGTGTTGTCTCTCCAAGTAGATTGTAAGCTCCTTGAGAATAGGGACTGTCCCTGGCTTTTCTATCTCCAGTGCTTATCACAGTGCCCAGCACATAGTGAGCTCTGACTAAATGCTTGCTGAATGACTAGTTGCAACAACTCTGAAATGTGACACTCTCCTAGAAACAAAGCAAGAAAAACTATAAATAAGAGTGAGGATGTCAAAAAAGGTTCTTTTGACGCTAATGTATGTAGATATTTCAGGCTTCCCAGAAATTAAGAAAAAGGTATGTCACAAAAGAGCTAACCTCAGAGTCACCAAGATCTGGTTTCAAAAACCACTGGCAATGGGGCAGCTGGGTAGCTCAGTGGATTGAGAGCCAGGCCTAGAGACTGGAGGTCCTAGGTTCAAATCCAGCCTCAGACACTTCCCAGCTGTGTGACCCTGGGCAAGTCACTTGACCCCCATTGCCTACCCTTACCACTCTTCCACCTATAAGTCAATACATAGAAGTTAAGGGTTTAAAATAAATTAAAAAAAAAAAAAACACTGGCAAATAGTGGCTCTACCAGCAGGACACAAAATCACCACAAATCTTGCATAAAAACTGCTAGATTTACATACTACAAAAATACAAATGCAGAAAATGTGTTTCAACCACAAAAACATTAGTTATACAAACACAAAGGCAAAACAGATGAAGATTCCTAAGTTTGTAACAGATTATCAAGCCGTGTTCATATTCTTTGCATAGCAACCCTTTATTGGTCATACACTCTACATAAGTAAAATAAAGTTTTCATATAAACCAATATATATTCATAAAAAGACTTTTTGTGGTACTTGAGAAAGTAGTCACATGGTGACTACTCATTGATTAGGGATATCTAAGCAAACTATGATATAATGGAATACTGCTGTGCCATGAGAAAGTATAAATAAGATAATCAGAAACAAAGGAAAGACTTGCATGAACTGACATAGGGAGAAGTAAGAAGCAGCAAGAAAACTATATATAATGAATATGATATTTCAATAACATTAAAAGGTATCTGAATATGAATTGTAATGACCAATTTTGGTCCTTTAGTAAAATATTTATTTCCCTCATCTTAAGGGAGGTGAACCATAATATGTTAATGTTGCATATGTCACCAGACATAGTTATTTTGCCCATTATTTTCTATTTAACTATTTACTTAAGCAGGTAGAGTTTGATTGTAGAGGATGGGAGGGATGGTTATGCTGTGGTATAAAAAAGTATCAAAAACCACATTGTATCAAAAAGTGAAAAGCGAAAACATTGGAACTACATAATAAGGCATCAATATAGCTTCTAAAAAAAGTAACATGAATAATAGATGAATTTTACTGGTGGGAAGTAAAAAAATGGCTTTGGAGAAAAATTATCCAAATGAATTTAAAATATCATACTACAAGATCCTTTATTGATTATTATCTGAAGAGTATTCTTAGAAGATATGTTGCTTTGCTCCAGAAGGAGAACTATCTTCGGCATCATAAGGAAAAGTTGTAGAAACAAAAGACATGATCCTATGAGAGCATAAAACCCTGGTGTTTTCATACGTGAGCAATCCTGGTCACATTCCAAAAAGGATATTCAAGAGCTAAAGATAGTCTAAAAAAAAAAAAGGAATTGAAATGATTAAGAGAATGCTATATATTAGAATTAGTATTCACAAAAGATAAAAGGTCAAGAGAAGGATATGATCAAATCCTATAGAATTCTAGAGTATAAGTAAGATAATCATGTATGTGCTATTTTTAAAAAATTGAAATTAGTGGGAACTTAAAGATATATAAAAGTAAAAACTATTTCAATTAAGTGACAAATAAGACTGCAGAAGTCATACAGATTATTTAAATAAGATCAAGTGTTAGGGATAACAGTAAAATCCCCATATGCCAACAGCAATCTATAGGAATATGAAAGAGAACCAAAAAGTAGGAGAGAGGAAGGTAGAGACAAGAAATGGCCTTTTAGTAACCAAAAGAGATGTTATACACTTTGAAAACCTGTCAAGTGCTCTCACTTAAAGACTTTTTGCTCTAATTTTAAACAATTCTGATAAACTTATCCACCTTACTTCCCAGCCCACAGATTATCAACAACAGCAAATTAGAAGACAGAGTGCTGCCAGCATACTAAAGTAGCAACAAATGACAGCTTATACAAAGAAATGGAAAATAATAAAAACCAGAAGCAAAAATACAAAGATTGTGGCAATTCATAGGTCTAGGACTATTCCATCTAGTGATACATATAGTTCTAAATCCTTCAATAGCCTCTGAAGGGTATGTAATACTTTTGTTCATAATACATAATGTTCAATTAAGTTGAGTCAATAAAAAATGCTTATATAGGGAGCAGCTGGGTAGCTCAGTGGATTGAGAGCCAGGCCTAGAGACAGGAGGTCCTAGGTTCAAATCTGGCCTCAGATACTTCCCAGCTGTGTGACCCTGGGCAAGTCGCTTAACTCCCATTGCCTAGCCCTTACCACTCTTCTGCCTTGGAACCAATACACAGTATTGATTCCAAGACAGAGGGCAAGGGTTTTAAAAAAAAATGCTTATAGACTGTTCAGTATATGTCACTTAAAGAACAGGAAATAAATAATAAATTTATAAAGACTTCCATCAAAAGTATAAACTAATATAAACTACAATAAACAATGACATTAACTGTTGCTATGTAAAAATTTTAAACTAAATTTACCTTTTGAATCAGCAAAAGCCTTCTCTCCCCCTGCCTTATCCCCCATAAAGAACATTAAAAATTGTTTCAAATATATAGTCGAGCAAAATGAATTCTGCACTGGTCATGACAAAAAACCAAACAACCAAAAAAAACCCCACCAAACCCACGTATATAAATGTTTGTGTGTATGTATGTGTACATACATAAACAATGCATATGTCTTACTACATGCATGCATAAGGTTTCATTCTGCACTCGGAGTCTTTCCACTCTTTCACACAGGTAGTAAGACGTTTCACCTTAGTTCTATGGAATCATGGTTGGTAGTTTTCAAAGTTGCTTATTTTTACAATATTGTTGTCATTATATATAAACTATTTTCCTAGTTCTCTTCACTCAGCATCAATTCATATAAGCCTTCCCAGATTTCTTTGAAACCATCTACTTCATCACTTCTTAACAACACAATATACTCCACCACATTTGTATGCCATAATTTGTTTCCCAATTCCCCAACTGAAGGATAACCTGTTTGTAATTCTTTGCCACCTCAGAGAGCTAGATTTTTGTACATCCTTTAGGAACTAATCCTTTTCTTAAACTACTCTCAAATTCCCTCTTCACCCTTCCTTCTAATCCTTCCTTATTTACCTTAAGAATATTTCTGTATCCAATTGCATATGTATGTGTCCTTCCCTCCTCTCATCAGTTGAAATGAATGAGCCTTAGTGTCAGTTGCTCCCCATCCCTTGATTTTATATCCTGATTACTATATATGTATACATACACACAGATATGATCAAATAAAAATATAATTTTCCCCTAATCTTCACTTCCTTTCTTTTCTTCTTCAAGCTCCTCCCAGTGTACTCCTCTTCTCTTTTCATTTTTCTCTTAAGATCATCAAGATAAGAGAACCAACCACTCCCAGGTATTTTGTCAAATTAGAATCCTTCTATGACTACTGATGGAGGTAGGTTCAGAGGGAACAAATGTATCATCTCCCCATATTAAATATGTAAGCAGTTTATTCCTTAGTCCTTTATTATTCATTCATATTTACTCTACCTTTTTCTTAACTCTGGTTTGAAAACTTCTAAGTTTCTACAAAGATATGGTCTTTCCATCAGGAATGTTTTGAAGTCCTCTATTTCATTAAAAGACCATTTTCCCCCTGTAGGATTAAATTCCTTTTTGCTGGGTTAAGTTATAGGATAAACTTATCTCTCCTTAGCCTTCTGGAATATCATATTCCAAATTCATTGCTTAACTGTGAGGTAGCTGCTAAATCATGTGTGATTATTCTGACTGTAGATCCTTAGTATTTTAATTATTCCTTTCTGACAGCTTGCAGATTTTTTCTTTTAACTTGGAAGCTCTATATCCGAGTTACAATATTCCTGGGAGTTTCATTTGAGGGTTTCTTTCCAGAAGTGATCAGGGAATACTTTCTATTTCCATGCTGTCCTCTGGTTCTAAGATATCTGGGTGGTTTTCTTTTTTCTTTTTAAAACATTCACATTTTTATATTCTGTTCCAAGCTCCCTCCTTCCCTTCAAGTCCCTTCCCCACCCATCAAGAAGGCAAACAATATGATACCAATTATACAACTAAAGTCATGCAAAACATATTTCCATATTAGTTGGGTTGCAAAAATAAATAAAGCAAGAAAAACAAAGGAAAATTATGCTTCAATCTGTACTCAAGAATCCATTGGTTCTCTCTGTAAATGGATAGCATTCTTTCATCACGGTTTGTAGATTAGTTGTTTCAGTAGAGTCAGACTTTTCCTGACCCCATTTGACATTTTCTTGGCAAAGATACTGGAGTAGTTTGCCAATTCCTTCTCTAGTTCATTTTGCAGATGAGGAAACTGAGTCCTTTTGAATTATCTTGGATCACTCTAATGATCAGAGTAGCTAAGTCTTTCATAGTTAATTATCATTACAGTACTGCTATTAGAGTATTGCTGTTACAGTATAAAATTCTCATTTTTCAATCAGTTCATATATATATATATATAAAAAACCTAGGTTTTTTTTAAACCATCTCCATAATTTCTCACAACATGATAATATTCTATCACAATCATATACAGCAATTTGTTCAGCCATTCCCCAACATCTCTGGGAAGTTTTCTTTAAAGATTTCTGGAAATAGAATGTCTAACATCTTTTTTTGGTCACGGCTTTCAAGCAGTCCAATTATTCTTAATTTTTTTCTCCTCCATCTGTTTTCCAGGTCAGTTGTTTTTACTATGAAATGTCTTTCACTTCCTTCTATTTTTTTTTCCTAGATTTGTTTTTTTTTTTTAATTTTAAACCCTTAACTTCTGTGTATTGACTTATAGGTGGAAGAGTGGTAAGGGTAGGCAATGGGGGTCAAGTGACTTGCCCAGGGTCACACAGCTGGGAAGTGTCTGAGGCCGGATTTGAACCTAGGACCTCCTGTCTCTAGGCCTGGCTCTCAATCCACTGAGCTACCCAGCTGCCCCTAGATTTGTTTTAATATTTCTTCATCTCATGGATCATTGGCTTCTATTTGGTCCAGTCTAAGTTACAATATAAGTTACAATATTACTTGGGCAGTTTTATACCTCTTGTGCCTAACTGATAGTGCTCTTTCCTATTCTTTCTCATTTCTTTTCCTCTACTGACCTCATTTCTTATAAACTTTTTAAAACTCTTGTTTCATCTCTTTCAGGAATTTAAGTTGAATTCCTGTCCACCCTGGGTTTTTGAAATTTTGCTTTTGGGGTTTGTCTCATGAATATTCTGGTCAATTCTGTGGGACTTAGGAGGAAAGAATGATATCCATACTGTGTCATTTAAAAATTACTCTAAGCCCTGGGTGACATCTCCCAGGGCTCCCTGCTACAACTTCCCCCAATACCTCCCACTTCCTTTGTGGGAGGTGTCGGAGAAAGTATAGGAGAGAGGGTTTTGGCACCTTTTTGCTCTCTCGAGGCTAGAGGCTAGCTGATGCTCTCTACCCTGGACCCTGCAGAGCTCTCAGCTAATCTCTCTCTCAGTGCCTTTTTTCCTTTCTATCTACCTCCTTAGACCTTCCCTATTCTAATTTAAATAAAACCTAGCTATTCTAAACCCCAAGTTGCTACCTGATCTTTTATTTGAACCCCAAAGGACTCTGGTCAATTTCCCACTGCCGGAGCTGGAAACCACTATCTTCCTTTCCCTTCCTCTATCTTTCTCTCTTTCTCCCATCCATCCTTCCTTCTACCTTCCAATCCCTTCCCCACCACAATATCTAGAGAAAGAACTATGGGAATAGAGATCCAAAAGAAAACATATGGTTTATCACTTGTTTATATGGGTATGTGATTTGTGGTTTTGGTTTTTAAAAATTACTCTTTTGTAAAAATGAATAATATAGAAATGGATTCGAGTGATAAAATATATATATATATGTATATATATATATA
>NW_025366520.1:0-3457 GCF_016433145.1 Gracilinanus agilis | reverse complement strand
TCTAAGTCCTACTATAAAATACTTCTGTACCAAGCTTGTAATCTTTCCCCCAAACTCTTCATCTATTTACTCTTCATTTACAGATAGTCTGTAGCATACTGCAATGACCAAATCACTTCTGTTTTTCCCTCCCTTGAGGAATATCATCTAAATACTATTCCTTTGCCCAAATACTCTTTTATCATTGCCTCCTCCCTCTGGTGTCTGGATTTCCTCACATATCTTCTTAATATGCAGTGCTACCCTCTGCCCCACCTTTTATCTATTCTCTCTTTTTTTTTCTCTTGAAAGCTATATCTTTCAAGAACCTTAGACTATACATCCATTTCATCTCTCCAAGTCTCAGCACTACCTATGAGGTCAAATTTGCTTCCTCACATTAAGACTCTAGTTTCTCTCTCCTCCCACCCCCCACCCCAATCTTTAAGCATTTGTCTATAGACCCTTGCGGCCATTGGTTTTATTATTGGTTCTTTTCTTGATTTTCCTATGAACCAATGAGTATCTGAACTTCCATTCTTTATTATAGCTTCTCTCTATATCTAGTTTGTGGAATATATATAGGAAACATTTTCTCTTTCCCATTCCTTTTTGGTTTAAAGACTTTTTGATTAAATTTACAAGATATCTAGTAAATATATTCATTTTTTTAAACCCTTACCTTCTGTTTTTATAATCAATACTGTGTATTGGTTCCAAGGCAGAAGAGAAGTAAAGGCTAGGCAAAGGGGGTTGACTTGCCTAGGGTCACAAAGCTAGGAAGTATCTGAGGCCAGATTTGAACCTTGGACCTCCTATCTCTAGGCTTTGCTCTTAATCGACTGAGCCACCCAGTTGCCCCCTCTGATATCATTTATAAAATGAAGAGGTTGGACTGGATGAACTTGAAGGTCCTTTCAGTTCTAAAACTGTGACTCCCCTTTTTCACAAAAAGAAATGGACTCAGAATTGTTCAATGAGTTGTCCAAAGTATCAGGAGACACAGGGAAAGGCTGTTAAGAAGACAAGTTCAAAGACTTTTCCAAGGTAACAAGACAGGCTAAGGGAGCATCATGAGCAAAAGCACTTTCTTCACCATCAGTGAACAATCAACTACTACTAAGTGCTTGAAACTGCTAAACATGGGGGATACAAAGCCCCAAACCCTGCCCTCGGAGGAGCTCATATTCTAATAAGAAACACAACATGCAAATAACTGTATATACAAGACATCTACAATGATCCTGTGTGATAAAGGGCACACTGGAACCAAGTGGAGGAGATGTTTTGTTTGTTCAGTTCACACTTTAAGACTGGCAGAATGTTCTCCTGACAACAGCTCTGTGAGCTGAGTAGACTAAGTGTTGTTATCATTTTGCAGAGAAAAGTGACTTCACCAAAGTCATATGGTTATGAAATGTCAGAGCTGGGTCTCTGGACTCCTCATTTATCACTCTTTCCATTACATCGTACATACCAGCTATGGGGCATGTCTTGATTCTTTTCCTTTGCTCAAGCTGGGTCCCCATATGTGGAATATACTCATCTCTGCCCCACAGAATTTCTCTCTCTCTCTCTCAAATGTCACCTTCTACATGAAGCCTTTCCTGAGTCCTTCCCCATCCTCCCCCCTAATGCCCTCTGCACAAAGGACCTAATGTTTACCTTGTATCTATTCACCTCACAGATTTTGAATTGACTTGGATATACTCTGTTGTCTCCCCCATTTAATAAAAGATCCTCGAGAACAGAGATTGTTTCCTTCTTTATATTTGTGTCTCTAGCAACTAGCATGATGCTCAGCACATAAAATGTGCTCAATATATACTCTTTGTGGTTCATTTGGGTGGTTGAGTAGATAGAGTGACAGGCCTGGAGTCAGGAAGACACATGGAAGAGTGAATCAGGGCTGGGCCTTATACGTGACATGAACTATAATATATAAGACATGCTGGGTATTATAATATATGAATTATAAGATCATCTAAGATGTGCCACGTGCATTAAAGAAGTACCAAGGCTATGTGATGTCTCATGGGGGAAATTATTACTGCTAATAGGATCAGGCAGAACTCCCTGGAGGTAGTAGCCTTTGAGTTATTTTTAAAAGGATGGCTAGGAAATCCATAGGAGAAACAACAGGGGAAGCATGTGAACATGGTGTTGAGGTGAGAGACTAAACTGAGGGAGAGGGGAAGGGCAAATGATTCTCCAGTTTGGCTGGAGCAGAGAAATGTGGAAGGGAGATGTGCAAGCCAGAGTTTGGGAAGGAAGGATGCCACACTGTAAGGTGCCAAAGTGAGGGATGGTGGGAGTCATCTAGGTACTGCAAACTTTTTTTTTTTTAAACCCTTGTACTTCAGTGTATTGTCTCATAGGTGGAAGATTGGTAAGGGTGGGCAATGGGGGTCAAGTGACTTGCCCAGGGTCACACAGCTGGGAAGTGCCTGAGGCCAGGTTTAAACCTAGGACCTCCTGTCTCTAGGCCTGACTCTCACTCCACTGAGCTACCCAGCTGCCCCTGCAAACTTTTGAATAAAGACATGACCAAATCCCCAAGTAAGAAAGATTATTTGGATGGAGGTAGAGAAGAGTGGAATGGAGAGAGAGAGAGGAGGAAAGGAAGATTTAATAGAAGTCTAAAAATCCTGGGGAACAGGCCACACCTGACGTTCTGCCATTTGATAAAATGAACAATGTGATGGACTTCAGTGAGAGAGCTCAAATGAATCTGACAACATGGAGGGAGCACACACTTAGTGCAGAGAGCACCCAGCAGGTGCTGGAGTTATCCTGTGGTGGCCTCCTATTATGTAATAACCTTCATTACTAAATTTCTCTGGACTTCATTTTTTTCATTTGAAAAATAAGTTTAGAATTGAGAGTCTCTAAAATCTCTCTCAGCTCTGAAAGTCTGTGTTCTAAGATCTTTTCCATTTTTAGTCTATAGTCCTACGACCTTCTTGTCTCCAGCACTATGTTCCAAGGGCCCTCCCAGCTCTAATGCCTTCCCATTTTATAGCCAGAATCTTAGGGCCAGTTTTTTGAAAGCTGGAGTGATTCACTTCTGGAGTGCCTAGTCCAGTGCATGGCACACTGTGGGTGCTAAATAAATGCTTGTGAATTGATTGAGTTTAAGGCTAATGTATTAGGGTCAGGACTAGAAGTTTCCTTCCCACTAATTCATGGCTACCTCTCAGGACCTAACAGAGATCCCAGGCCTGGATTACAGCTGGTCACTGGGGCTTTGTGACTGAGCATAGAAATGAGGCTGTATGCATGGGTGGGGACAGAGGGATTTCACCTTGACTTCCCTTTCATTAATGAGCTTCTGGTATAGTTACCACACAGTTGTTTATAGTCAGCAGGGCACTAAAGAATCCCCTATTGATGTCAGGGGCTGATATTCACTTCTCTCTTTTTCCTTTCTTTGTTTCTTTTTTCCCCCTTCCTTCCTTCCTTCCTTCCTTCCTTCCTT